>NC_133325.1:777105375-777227875 GCF_042186555.1 Aquarana catesbeiana
TAAGTGCAGTTCAAGCTGGTGAGGTGGCAAGCACAAGTAGTGTCCCGCTGCCACCAAGAAGACAAACACAGGCCCGTCGTGCCCATAATGCCCTTCCTGCTGCATTCGCCAATCCTAATTGGGAACCCACCACTTCTGCAGCGCCCGTACTTCCCCCATTCACATCCCCAACCAAATGCAGTCGGCTGCATGAGAGGCATTTTCTTTATGTCCTCCCGAGTACCCCTACCCAATGAACCCCCCCCAAAAAAGATGTTGTGTCTGCAGCAAGCGCGGATATAGGCGTGACACCCTATTATTGTCCCTCCTGTCCTGACAATCCTGGTCTTTGCATTGGTGAATGTTTTGAACGCTACCATTCACTAGCTGAGTATTAGCGTAGGGTACAGCATTGCACAGACTAGGACACACTTTCACAGGGTCTCCCAAGATGCCATCGCATTTTGAGAGACCCGAACCTGGAACCGGTTACAGTTATAAAAGTTACAGTTACAAAAAAAGTGTAAAAAAAAAAAAAAAAAAAACACAAACAAAAATATAAAATAAAAAATAATAGTTGTCGGTTTATTGTTCTCTCTCTATTCTCTCTCTCTCTATTCTCTCTATTGTTCTGCTCTTTTTTACTGTATTCTATTCTGCAATGTTTTATTGTTATTATGTTTTATCATGTTTGCTTTTCAGGTATGCAATTTTTTATACTTTACCGTTTACTATGCTTTATTGTTAACCATTTTTTTGTCTTCAGGTACAGCATTCACGACTTTGAGTGGTTATACCAGAATGATGCCTGCAGGTTTAGGTA
Organism: Aquarana catesbeiana; assembly: GCF_042186555.1. Lineage (NCBI taxonomy): Eukaryota > Metazoa > Chordata > Amphibia > Anura > Ranidae > Aquarana > Aquarana catesbeiana. The sequence goes on from NC_133325.1 coordinate 777,106,178, forward strand.
TCATCTTGGTATCATTCTTTTCAGCCAGCGGTCGGCTTTCATGTAAAAGCAATCCTAGCGGCTAATTAGCCTCTAGACTGCTTTTACAAGCAGTGGGAGAGAATGCCCCCCCCCCCATCGTCCTCCGTGTTTTTCTCTGGCTCTCCTGTCTCAACAGGGAACCTGAGAATGCAGCCTGTGATTCAGCCAGCTGACCATAGAGCTGATCAGAGACCAGAGTGGCTCCAAACATCTCTATGGCCTAAGAAACCGGAAGCTACGAGCATTTTATGACTTAGATTTCGCCGGATGTAAATAGCGCCATTGGGAAATTGGGGAAGCATTTTATCACACCGATCTTGGTGTGGTCAGATGCTTTGAGGGCAGAGGAGAAATCTAGGGTCTAATAGACCCCAATTTTTTCAAAAAAGAGTACCTGTCACTACCTATTGCTATCATAGGGGATATTTACATTCCCTGAGATAACAGTAAAAATGATTAAAAAAAAAAAAAAATGAAAGGAACAGTTTTAAAATAAGATAAAAAAGCAAAAAAATAAGAAAGAAAAAAAAAAAAAAAAAAAAAAAAGCACCCCTGTCCCCCCTGCTCTCGCGCTAAGGCGAACGCAAGCGTCGGTCTGGCGTCAAATGTAAACAGCAATTGCACCATGCATGTGAGGTATCACCGCGACGGTCAGATCGAGGGCAGTAATTTTAGCAGTAGACCTCCTCTGTAAATCTAAAGTGGTAACCTGTAAAGGCTTTTAAAGGCTTTTAAAAATGTATTTATTTTGTTGCCACTGCACGTTTGTGCGCAATTGTAAAGCATGTCATGTTTGGTATCCATGTACTCGGCCTAAGATCATCTTTTTTATTTCATCAAACATTTGGGCAATATAGTGTGTTTTAGTGCATTAAAATGTAAAAAAGTGTGTTTTTTCCCCAAAAAATGCGTTTGAAAAATCGCTGCGCAAATACTGTGTGAAAAAAAAAAATTAAACACCCACCATTTTAATCTGTAGGGCATTTGCTTTAAAAAAATATATAATGTGTGGGGGTTCAAAGTAATTTTCTTGCAAAAAAAAATAATTTTTTCATGTAATCAAAAAGTGTCAGAAAGGGCTTTGTCTTCAAGTGGTTAGAAGAGTGGGTGATGTGTGACATAAGCTTCTAAATGTTGTGCATAAAATGCCAGGACAGTTCAAACCCCCCCCAAATGACCCCATTTTGGAAAGTAGACACCCCAAGCTATTTGCTGAGAGGCATGTCGAGTCCATGGAATATTTTATATTGTGACACAAGTTGCGGGAAAGAGACAAATTTTTTTTTTTTTTTTTTTTGCACAAAGTTGTCACTAAATTATATATTGCTCAAACATGCCATGGGAATATGTGAAATTACACCCCAAAATACATTCTGTTGCTTCTCCTGAGTACGGGGATACCACATGTGTGAGACTTTTTGGGAGCCTAGCCGCGTATGGGACCCCGAAAACCAAGCACCGCCTTCAGGCTTTCTAAGGGCGTAAATTTTTGATTTCACTCTTCACTGCCTATCACAGTCTCGGAGGCCATGGAATGCCCAGGTGGCACAAACCCCCCCAAATGACCCCATTTTGGAAAGTAGACACCCAAAGCTATTTGCTGAGCGGTATAGTGAATATTTTGCAGACCTCACTTTTTGTCACAAAGTTTTGAAAATTAAAAAAAGAAAAAAAAAATTTTTTTTTTTGTCTTTCTTCATTTTCAAAAACCAAATGAGAGCTGCAAAATACTCACCATGCCTCTCAGCAAATAGCTTGGGGTGTCTACTTTCCAAAATGGGGTCATTTGGGGGGGGGTTTGTGCCACCTGGGCATTCCATGACCTCCGAAACTGTGATAGGCAGTGAAGAGTGAAATCAAAAATGTACACCCTTAGAAATCCTGAAGGCGGTGATTGGTTTTCGGGGTCCCGTACGCGGCTAGGCTCCTAAAAAGTCCCACACATGTGATATCCCCGTACTCAAGAGAAGGAGCAGAATGTATTTTGGGGTGCAATTCCACATATGCCCATGACCTGTGTGAGCAATATATCATTTAGTGACAACTTTGTGCAAAAAAAAAAAAATAATAAATTGTCACTTTCCCGCAACTTGTGTCAAAATATAAAATATTCCATGGACTCAACATGCCTCTCAGCAAATAGCTTGGGGTGTCTACTTTCCAAAATGGGGTCATTTGGGGGGGGTTTTATGCCATCTGGGCATTTTATGGCCTTCAAAACTGTGATAGGTAGTGAGGAGTAAAATCAAAAATGTACGCCCTTAGAAATCCTGAAGGCAGTGATTGGTTTTCGGGGCCCCGTATGCGGCTAGGCTCCCAAAAAGTCCCACACATGTGGTATCCCCATACTCAGGAGAAGCAGCTAAATGTATTTTGGGGTGCAATTCCACATATGCCCATGGCCTGTGTGAGCAATATATCATTTAGTGACAACTTTTTGTAATTTTTTTTTTTTTTTTTGTCATTATTCAATCACTTGGGACAAAAAAAATGAATATTCAATGGGCTCAACATGCCTCTCAGCAATTTCCTTGGGGTGTCTACTTTCCAAAATGGGGTCATTTGTGGGGGTTTTGTACTGCCCTGCCATTTTAGCACCTCAAGAAACGACATAGGCAGTCATAAATTAAAGGCTGTGTAAATTCCAGAAAATGTACCCTAGATTGTAGGCGCTATAACTTTTGCGCAAACCAATAAATATACACTTATTGACATTTTTTTTACCAAAGACATGTGGCCAAATACATTTTGGCCTAAATGTATGACTAAAATTGAGTTTATTGGATTTTTTTTAGAACAAAAAGTAGAAAATATCATTTTTTTTTCAAAATTTTCGGTCTTTTTCCGTGTATAGCGCAAAAAATAAAAACGGCAGAGGTGATCAAATACCATCAAAAGAAAGCTCTATTTGTGGGAAGAAAAGGACGCAAATTTCGTTTGGTTACAGCATTGCATGACCGCGCAATTAGCAGTTAAAGCGACGCAGTGCCAAATTGTAAAAAGTGCTCTGGTCAGGAAGGGGGTAAATCCTTCCGGGACTGAAGTGGTTAATCTTGTTCTCTTCATCTTCTTCTCTTCATCTTCTCTTAATCTTGTTCTCTTCATCTTGTTCTCTTCATCTTCTTCTCTTCATCTTCTCTTAATCTTGTTCTCTTCATCTTCTTCTCTTCATCTTCTTCTCTTCATCTTCTTCTCTTCATCTTCTTCTCTTCATCTTCTTCTCTTCATCTTCTTCTCTTCATCTTGTTCTCTTCATCTTCTTCTCTTCATCTTCTTCTCTTCATCTTATCTTCATCTTGTTCTCTTCATCTTCTTCTCTTCTGCATCTTCTTTTCTTCATCTTCTTCTCTTCTTCATCTTCTTCTCCGGGCCGCTCCACACCCATGCTGGCATGGTGGGAGGCTCCCGCTGTGTTACGCGTCTCCTCTTCTGACGGTTCTTAAATAAGTGACCCCGCCCCCCTCAGACGCACGGGACATGACGGGACTTCCTTGTGGCATTCCCCGTGACATCACAGGGAAGTCCTGTCAAGTCACCGTGCGTCAGAGGGGGCGGGGTCACTGGGTGGCCCCCCCCCCCCCGTTATTTAAGAACCGTCAGAAGAGGAGACGCGTCGCACAGCGGGAGTCTCAATCCATGCCAGCATGGGTGTAGAGCGGCCCGGAGAAGATGAAGAAGAGAAGATGAAGAAGAGAAGAGTGGGAGCCTCCCCCCATGCCATGGGTGCGGAGCGGCCCGAGGAGAAGAAGATAGAAGACGCCACGGAGATGCTGGACGAGAACACCGGAGGAAGAACCAGAAGAGCCAGAAGAAGAAGAAGATGAGGGAAGATAGAAGAAAGAAGAAGCATTTAAATAAAGGAATTGTCAAAAAATGTCTCGTCATTTTTAACATTTTTGACAGTTTTTTAGTGAAATGGTAGGGGTACTTTTGTACCCCCTTACCATTTCACACGGGGGGGCTGGGATCTGGGGGTCCCCTTGTAAAGGGGGCTTCCAGATTCCGATAAGCCCCCCGCCCACAGACCCCCACAACCACCGGCCAGGGTTGTGGGGACGAGGCCCTTGTCCTCATCAACATGGGGACAAGGTGTTTTGGGGGGCTACCCCAAAGCACCCTCCCAATGTTGAGGGCATGTGGCCTAGTACGGTTCAGGAGGGGGGGGTGCTTTCTCATCCCCCCCTCTTTTCCTGTGGCCTGCCAGGTTGCGTGCTCGGATAAGGTTCTGGTATGGATTTTTGGGGGGACCCCACACCGTTTTTTTTATTTTATTTTTTTTTTTTTTAAATTTTGGCCGGGGTTCCCCTTAATATCTATACCAGACCTGAAGGGCCTAGTATGGAATTTAGGGGGACCCCCACGTCTTTTTTTTTTTTTTTTTTTTTTTAATTTTGGTTCGGGTTCGCCTGTGGGGAATTCCCATGCCGTTTTTATCAATGAACTTTTATGTGTATTGTCGGACCGGCAATGCAATAGCCGCGAGTAGTTTTTTAAATGACTTTTTTTCCTTTGAAATGTCATTTTGCTGTCAGACTGTTCTAAACACGGGAAACATGTGCCCCTTTACAGGCATACTATAGACACCCCCCAGCTACGAAATTTAAAGGGATATTACACTTTTATTGTTTGACTTTAAGCATTATTAAAATCACTGCTCCTGAAAAAACGGCTGTTTTTAAAACTTTTTTTTTGCATTGATCCATGTCCCCTGGGGCAGGACCCAGGTCCCCAAACACTTTTTATGACAATAACTTGCACATAAGCCTTTAAAATTAGCACTTTTGATTATTCATGTTCGTGTCCCATAGACTTTAACGGTGTTTGTGTGTTCGAACAAACTTTTTTCCTGTTAACATGTTCTGGTGCGAACCGAACAGGGGGGTGTTCAGCTCATCCCTACTCTGGAGCTCCTGCTGGATTTTGCTTCTAATCCCCTTGTGGAGGCTTCCATTTGTGGATGTACAGTTTATGGTTACACAACCTATCACATTGCTATAATCTTTTTATATGGACTATAAACGGAAGGACTTGAATAAATGATTGTGGGATGAATCGTTTGAATTTCCATTAATTGTTATGGGGAAATTCACTTTGATATACAAGTGCTTTGGATTACAAGCATGTTTCTGGAACGAATTATGCTCGCAGTCCAAGGTGTATACTAGACCAGCTTTTCTCAACCCTTTTACCCCTGAAATTATTTTCAGGTTCTCAGTAACCCATGCTAAAAAGCATTCTACCTACAGCTTGTGGTACATTAGGATAATCGAGAAAGTTTTAATTCTAAGAATAAGCATGTGGAGTACCTGCATGTTTGACACCCAGGGCAGATAATTTTGTTACTAACCCACTACAACAGGGGTCGGCAACCCATGGGCTGCACCTGGCCAGCCACTGTTTAATGTCTGTTTAATGTCCGGCCCGTCGGTGCCCATTATTAATTCACGGGCACCCGGCCCCCATCCAGACCTGTGATGCTAAGCTCTGCTCTGCTCTACTGTACACCTGTGTAAGGTAGGAGAGTTCTAACTACACAGTGTGTTTTTTGTGTGTGGGGTGCAGGGGGGCAGAGGACGCTACAGTGGGGGGTGGGGTGCAGGGGGGCAGAGGACACTGCCTTGGGGGGCACAGCAAACTTGCTTGAGGGGAGGAGAGCATAGGACACTATGGGAGTAATGTGAAGGGAGACAGAGTACACTGCTATAGGGGTACAGAGGACACTGCAGTAGGGGGGACCCTATTAGGGACCCCATCACCCTTGGGGTCAGGTACCCCATCACCCCTGGGGACGGTACCCCATCTCCCCTAAGGGCAGGAACCCCATCTCCAGACAATGCTGGCTGGCAGGGCTGGCGTCAGCCACCCTTGGGTGCCGGGAGGGGGCAGTAAAATCCGAATCCCCTGCCACATGCTTACTCAGCCACATGCTCCCTCAGGGTGAACTGGCTTTGTATTAGTGAGGTAAACCTGTACTGTTATTATGTTAGGAGTATTATTATTATCTTAATTTATTAGCATTATCTTCATTTATTAGCAGGTGAGTGCGGCCCTCCACACATTCACATACATTGAATCTGGCCCTTAAGTGGAAAAAGGTTGCTGACCCCTGCTCTACAAAATAATTTTCAGTAATATTCTTGAAATGAATAATAGCAGCAGAAAAAGTTAAATGATAAAAATGTGTTCTCTAACATTAGTTATCATTGTAGAAGTGACCCTTTACATTCATGGTTAGTGGAAAATTGCCCCCTTGTATTAATAGTCAGTGTAGGTGGGAGATCAATTCACCAGCTCTCTGCTCATGGAACCCCTAGCAATGTCAGGTTATGTTTTCTTTGCATCTCAACTCAATGGAAACAGACACCACCATCACGTAGTCAGTGGTTAACTACTGTGAAATAATCTTAATGCAACCCTTCCATGGGGGTGGGACCGGGAAGATATGGCTCTACTGGCAAAAATTATATGCGTGCTCAACAATATAGAACTCTCTTGACCTGGAAAATGAATTGGTTCTAAAGCCAGCTGTGATACAACACCATGCATTGATCCTTCCTACATCTGTGACCATGAGGACCCTTCCCTTCCCTATCTCTTTTATTCATTCTCCCTCCACCCACATCCACCATTCATCCTTTCCTTACTGGCTACTCAATTCTCCCCCTTGGGTTTTTTATGATTTTTTGTTTGAATATCCTATAATACACCAGGGGTTTCCAAACTTTCTAAACAAAGAGCCAGTTTAATGTACTTCAGACTTTAGGGGGGCTGAACTGTGGTCATTGGGAGTAGAAACTGTGTTGGCCAATTGTGTTGGCCGTAGTGGGAGAAAACAATGCATCTTTGGTATCAGTGAGAGGAATAGCTCCCCATTGTTTGTGTCAGTGGGATGAATAGTGCTCCATTATTGGTGTTAGTGGGAGAAATCGTGCCCCAAAATTGGTATCAATGGGAAGGATAGTGTCCCATAATTGGTATCAATGGGAGGAATAGCGTCTCATCATTGGTATCAGTGGGAAGATTAGTGAACCACCACTGATATCAGTGGGAGAAATACCTCCCCATTATTGGTACCAAGTTTTAGGAATAGCTAGAATTATGCCCCATTGTTGGTGTCAGTTTGAGGAATACTGTTTTATATCAGTGGGAGGAAAAGTGCCCCAAGATAAAGGCAAGCAAAGGGTAGCGGTTCAGTGACCACTCTACTAGACCAGCCTTTCTCAAGCTTATATCCCCAAGGAACCCCCCAAAAATGAACATGCAATACCTAGCATATTTGACACCCAGGGCAGTTAATTTTTTTTACCAACCCCCTACAAAATTATTTTCAGTAATATTCTTGAAATAAATAATAGCTGCAGAAAAAGGCAGACACTAAAAATTCTGTCCTCTAACATTAGTGGTTAGTGTAGAACTGAACCCTTACATTGGTGACTAGTGGAAAACGAACTCCTTGTATTGATGGTCAGTGTAGGCCGGAGATCAATTCATCATTGCTTTCTGCTCAAGAAACCCCTAGCAATATCAGGGAATGTTTTGTTTGCATCCCAATCAAACGGAAACAGATACCAACATCACTTAGTCAATAGTTAACTACTGAACAATAAATCAAAGCCATGGAAGATCTTTCTGTAACCTTTCCATGGGGATGGGTTCAGGAAGACATGGCTCTACTGGCAAAATTTTGCATATGCTCAAGAATATAGAACTGTCTTGACCTGAAAAATGAATTGGCTCTAAAGCTGGCCATACAGGGATTGAAATGTGGCTGATTCAGCAGGAACCAGTGAAATTTTTAATCCCTGTATGGCCATTCCCGTTCACTAGAAGTTGATCTATCAATCGACTTTTCATGATTGGGCTTGTTGGAAAATATCCACTCGATCAGCGCATGTAGCCAATGGGCTGCGGTGCTGTTCAAAGTATTCTGACAGTAGGGGAGTCCCACTGTCGGAATACAATGACTCAGCATGGAGGATTTCCCCATCAATCTTGAATGTGCGGATGGAGAATTGGTATATGTGTGTGTGTCTGTATGTATATGTGTATGTATATGTGTGTGTTGTCCTCCAAAATTAGTGGTTAATGGTGAAGTGATTGTTGGTTAGTGGAAAATTGTCCGCTTGCATTGATGGTCAGTGTAGGTAGGGGATCCGTCCACCATTGCTTACTGCTTAGGAAACCCCTAGCATCCCCAGTGGGAACCCTGGTGTTCCACATAATGCTAGTTTAGAAACATTGTATTACACAAAACTCTCCTTTTGTTCCAGATATACTTTTTTAAATATGAAGTTCATACCATTATCACTTACCCATAATTTGAATATTGCATTGAAAATTTGACACATACTTGCAAACCACACAGTATCAGGTCTCTTTTATTCTAATGTCGCACTGAATAAACTTGGCATGGACACACAAACCACACAGGGGATGGTTAGCTATTTCAACACTTTATTGAATGTCAACTTTTTGTTCTATGCAGCTACAGTATAGTACATTCTTCTTCTTTGATGGACGGCTTAGGAAGAGCAATCTCTCTTTTGCCTTTATAAACTGAAATACCTTTACTTGTCAACTATCTCTCACCCACCTGTAATAAATTGGTGGTGCAAAGGTTTGTCAGTATTATATCTGGCTGTTTGTGAACAAGTATGGTATATCCATGTGAATTGTTAACCTTGGTCCTGTATCATCTTTCTGGCATGCGACAATAAGGATTTCTGTCAAGAAAACTTCTTGTTCCAGTGTGCGGCCACTTTCTTTCTTCTACACATTATAGCTGGCTTATTGGATGGATTGAAGGCTATTGAGACCAATGCAAATGGTTCTTGGTGGAGTATTTATTAACTTATATCTCTGTACAATTCAATTGGATATTATTTATCTGGCTGGAATTCTGTTAAGAAATAATTGGGTAAAAAGTAGAAGAGAATATGCAAGGGAAAATTGCCCAATATTGGGACTGTAATGACAATGTGACCAATGCACAGGTGACCTGGGATGCCTTTAAGGCAACTATAAGAGGGGACTACATATGTGCAATTAAAGCTGCCAGGGTGGACTATGCCTCTGAGACTAAAGAGCTAGAGTCTTGGGTGAGTACGGCAGACGAGGTGTTTGCGTCAGACTTTTCTCCTGGGGATTATTCCAACCTGGCACAAGCTCGAAGGGCACTCTCTTTACACCTTTCTGGTTCAGCTGCCTCGTCAGAGAGGTTGCTCAGGGCCAGAATCTTTGAGTCTGTGGACAAGAACGGGAGGCTTCTAGCCAGTCTGGTGGCTGACCCCAAATTTCAAACAGTTATACCCACAATACATACTGCTGCGGGGGGTGTCACTTCAAACCCATCTGACATCTTTAACGAATTCAAAGATTTTTACGCCTCATTGTATAGCTCTACCACCTCGCAGATATCCCCTGACCACCTCTTGTATCTCCGTGAACCGACTCTGGCAACCTTGACAGAGGAGGACGTTGCCTCCCTAGAGGCGGAGATCTCGGTAACCGAAATTGAAACGGCAATTCGCTCAATTCCCCCTAACAAGACACCGGGCCCTGATGGGTTCTCGGGAGACTGGTATGAAATGTACACAGCTGACTTAGCCCTGCGTCTTCAAAAATTGTATGCCCTTCGTTTAGACGCAGGAAGCCTACCTGACTCAATGTCGCAAGCTCACATAGTACTGATACAAAAGCCAGGGAAGAATGCCTCATACTGTTCAGTATATCGACCCATATCCCTTCTAAATTATGATTTAAAGATACTAACAAAAGTGTTAGCCACCAGACTGATGGGGATCCTCCCGTTCTTAGTAAATATGGATCAAACTGGTTTCATGCCAGGGAAGTCGACGGATGTTAATATTCGTAGGGTGTTCACCCACTTACAAATTCCTCCTATAGAACAGAGTACCAGAGTCTTTTTTTGCCTTGGACCTTGAAAAGGCATTTGATTCTGTTGCCTGGCCCTGCATGGAGGAGGTACACAAGATATATGGTTTTGTCCCCACTTTTAGAAAATGGATTCAGCTCTTATATCAGAAACCGACAGCACAGATTAAACTTGGAGGGGTGTTATCCTCTTCATTCCCTGTGGAACGAGGCACCCGACAAGGGTGTCCTCTATCCCCTGCCCTTTTCTCCCTGATGGTCGAACCCCTGGCTGCTGCACTACGGTCCTCAGATGCTGTCGGGAGGATGCGGGTCAGATCCCTGGAGAAAAAGATAGCACTTTATGCTGATGATATTATTCTTTTCCTTGGCGATCCTAGGCCCTCCCTCCGGGCAGCGTTAGAGCTCCTCACACTTCGCTGACATGTCAGGACTAAGAGTTAATTGGGACAAGTCCCAGATAATGCCAGTAGATCCAGGTGCTACACAGTTAGCGGATCCGTCACTTCCACTTCAACGGGCTGAGAGTATAAAATATCTTGGTATCGATATTTCCCACAGAGTACAGGATTTCTGCAGGCTTAACCTTCTCCCTCTCCTACAAAATTTTCAAAATAGGTTGAAAGCGTGGGCTAACCTCCCCCCACATTGATTGGAAGGATCAATTTAATTAAAATGAAATTACTATCCCCTCTTCTGTATATAGTGAGCCATTCTCCAATGTGGATACCCAAGGCACTTTTAAAGCGGCTAAATTCTCACATATTCAGTTTTTTGTGGGGCTCTGGCCCCCCTCTCTTCCGATTGTCCATTCTCCAAAGACCCTGGACCCAGGGGGGCCTGGCCTGCCCTGATTTCTTCCTTTATTTTATTGCAGCGATGCTTACGCATGCTCACAACTGGCTTACGTCGGATGCCACCAATGCAGCAGTTGTCTTGGAGGATGCCGTTGTGAGTTCATTCGGAGAACTGCGGAATATTTTGTTTCGGGGTACTAGGGCTTCACATCCCCTCACTATCTCAATGAAAACTGTGCTTAGAGCATGGTCTGGGGTGGCTGATCCCCAGGTGCGTTCCCCAAATACTCCGCTATGGACTAATCCTTTACCTGAATTCTGTTCCATCCCGGACCCAGTAATATGGGCGTCACGGGTTATTCGATATTTACATCATATTTGTTAGAATGGTGCACTGCTGACATCTGACTGACTTAAAGCTAGATTCAACTTACCCAATGTGTACTTCTTCCAGTTCCTGCAGCTCCACCACGCCTACAGGGCACAGTTCGGGGGCTCTCCCCTGACCCTTCACTAGTCAAACATGGAGTCGCTTCTACATCAAGAGACATTAATTAAACCATTATCCACAATTTACAAGGCTCTGCAGCCTACCGTACATCACGGTCTGGAGAGACTTCGTGACTTCTGGGTGTCGGAGCTGCCGGAGTTGGATGGGGAGGTCTGGGAAGATATCTGGGACTCCCCCTTTGGACACCTGGTCTCTTCTAGAGATCGGTTGATCCAGTTTAAAATATTACACAAGTTTTATTACACTCCATACAGGCTTCACAAAATATACCCGGACTGCACGTTGCAGTGTTAGGCCTGTCGAGCTGACTCTGCGGGTTTCGTACACATGATCTGGTCATGCCCCGATGTACAGCATTACTGGTCATTAATTACAATCTTCATCACTGAATTGACCACAATTCCTATACCCCACAAGATAAAAGATTTGCCTGCTTGGCTTGGTGGATGCTCTTGCCCCTTCAAGTGCAGTTCATACACTACTAGGATTGCTTCTCTTCTATGCCAGGAAACTCATCATACTCAAGTGGAGAGCTCCCACATCTGCCCTTACCCTGAATGCATGGAAATCATTAGTCAACCTTGCAGTACCCTTATATAAGGAAACATACTCTAGTAGAGGATGTCCCCTAAAGTTTCAAAAGGTCTGGAACATATGGCTAGAGTCTGAAACGACAACTGTAGAACAAGAAGACCCTGTAGGACTATCGGTCTGATTTGATTTACATATGAGAGGAGGGTTCCTCTAATTGCCCCCCCAGGGTTGCATTCAGACTAACCACGCGCCTATAGCCACCCACTTGTAGACTTTTTCTTGGGTGATACCTGTCGTATATCACATATCTATGTGAATTGCTAAGCACTACACGTATCCTGTTATTTTTAGCAGCAAGCTATGGGGTTGTTTTGTTGTTGTTTAACTAGTTTAGGCCAGTAGTTATGGCCTAAGGTATGGTATGCCTTGCCTAATGTTTTATGCACCTCGAGCCGGGGAATGCCCAGAAGCTCCGTTATGTAACCTTTCTTTTTCTGAAATAAATAAAAAGAATTAAAAAAAAAAAAAAAAAAAGTAGTAATTGGGTCAGACATGAGTCCCAAATAATGCTCTCATGGTCTCCAGCACCTGTAAATAGGGATGAGACAGCGGTTGAGTCGAATGTAAGTTCGACTTAAACATCAGGTGTTCATTTGTTCTAAAACTAACCAAACATATGGGGCGTTCGCGGGAAATTTGAGCAACGCGGAACGCCCCATAATGCACTGCGAGATCACAGTGCATTGCTGTATGATGATGATTGGCCAAAGCATGCAACCTACCAGCATGCTTTGGCCAATCACAGCACGCTCTGCTGAGAGAGCCATAATTGAACAAAGGCAGGGTGTCATAGTTACATAGTTAGTAAGGTTGAATAAAGACACCAGTCCATCGAGTTCAACCTGAGCGAGTGTGGGTGCGTGTCTACAATTATCCCTAAATATATATATATTTTTTTTTTTTAAGGTACCCATATAGCGTTGTCAATTTTACACAGCGCTCTACACATATGTCGCACACTCACATCGGTCCATTACCCTCAAGGAGCCCACAATCCAAGGTCCCTAACATACATATACTAGGGCCAATTTTGGACAGAAGCCAATTAACCTACCAGCATGTCTTTGGAGTGTGGGAGGAAACCGGAGTACCCGGAGGAAACCCACGCAGGCACAGGGAGAACATGCAAACTCCAGGCAGGTAGTGTCGTGGTTGGGATTTGAACCAGCTACCCTTCTTACTGCTAGGCGAGAGTGCTACTCACTACCCCACTGTGCTGCCCATGGCTCAGGGGAACTAAGTCCACGCCCTACACTATATAAGGCTGCTTACATAGCAGCCGTGTGTAGTGTTTTTGGTGTGGACAGAGAGATAGCTTGAGTTAGATTAAGCAGGCAGGTTATTCAGTTAGTGGCAGTGTATTTGATATATACATATATATACACAGTCAGTCTAGTGTGTGTGTGTGTGTGTGTGTGTGTGTGTGTGTGTATGTATGCATATGAGATGGTATCCGTGGGAGTAGAACTTGAAAGCGAAAAAGTGGGAAATTTAATAGTGGGGGTGTTACAGGGCCCCCAACCTGAAGGTGGATGATCGGGACCTCCTATCACAGTTAGAAATGGCAGCAAGGCATGGAAATGTCATCATAATGGGGGACTTCAATTAAACCCATATTGACTGGGCGAAGGGGACAGCTCACTCATTAAAGGCCCGTCATTTCATGAATGTCTTACAGGATAACTTCATGTCTCAATTGGTGGATTCCAAGACTACTAAGAATGCATTGCTAGATCTATTCATTACAAACGATCCAAGTCTGATCTCAGATGTGGCAATACGGGACAACTTGGGATCTAGCAATCACTGGATGATCACATTTAGTGTAAATCATAGGAAAAGGAGGTACGAGGGTAGCACAACAACACTAAATTTCAAACAAGCCAACTTTTCTGAACTGTGCTCAATACTTCAAGACATCAATTGGGACCAAATCCTAGAAACATTGAACATGGAAGAAAAATGGGAGTGCTTTAAGAACATATTAAACAAAGATATCACACAGTGCATTAAAGAGAAAAAAATTACCTTTAAAAAAATATAAAGGGGAGGAGACATTGTCAGCATTTCAACACTACAAGGAAAGTAATAAGAAGTGTAAGTACAAAATCAGGGCGGCTAAAAAAAGACTTTGAGAGACACATAGCAGAGGAGAGTAAAAAAATCCCAAGGAATTTTTTTATTATTTATTTATTTATTTCAGAGACAAGGCCAACATGACCCGACACAATACACCATAGTACAAAAGTTAACATTCCAACATTTTTATCAACCCGAGTATACATTGAGTGCATCTAGTCAGACAGTACTCCTGTTCATAAAATATGTCATGTTGCAATCTAGTGTGTAGGAGTCATATGTGGCTTTGGTGACTAATTCTGTAACTCTTTATTAGGTATACAATGGTAACATAAATTTCCTTCTCATGTGTAAGAGAGTGTATGTAACAATTTTGGCTATAACTTTGAGTGTCAGGGTCCGTGCGCCCAGTCCCTTCGTTTTCTTCTTTTTTTATTTAAAGAGAAGGAGCCCCACTAGAGTGGGTAAAGATAGCCAGAGAGACTAGTAGAATAAAAATCAGCAAGAAGTGAGAAGAGGAATTGGTCAAAGGTAGAGGGGTGGAGAGGGTGGGAGAGGGGAGGGGAGGGGGTTCAAAACTCCCGTACCTGGTGTTTCAGGGGGATTATTCTTAGGATCTTTACATAGTGTTATGAGGTCCTTGCAACTAAGGGTAGGAGGAGGTGTGTTTTTGTCTCAGGGGGTGTTTTCATATAGCTGTGATGGGATTTCTCAATGTCTGACCTTCCTCCGAGAATATAAAGCTGTTCCATAGCCGCCAAGTTTTATTGAAAATTTCTTGCCTATTTTGTGCTGTGAGGATGAGATCTTCCATATGTTTTATCTCTTCTATTCTTGTAAGCCACGTAGCAATTGTCGGTGGAGATGTGGCCTTCCAGAGAATCGGGATGCAGGCTTTGGCTGCGTCTATTAGGTGTCTGATTACAGAGTTTTTGTAAACTTTTTCCGGGATGTCAGAGGCGTGCAATAGAAAGAAAGCAGGGTCGTCTGTAAATTTCTGAGTGACCTTCCTCACTGTACGCCAGAAGTGATTCAGAATGGGGCAAGACCAGAAAATGTGCACTAGAGTTCCCTTGTCTGTGTGGCATCTCCAACAGTGATCAGGTGTCCCCGGGAAAAACTTGTGGAGTAATTCTGGAGTTCTGTACCAACGGGATAGAAGTTTATAATTTGTCTCTTGAATTTTGGCGCATATGGAGGACTTGTGGGTAAATCTAAGGATACGTTGGCGTTTAGCTGAATTGAAGTGGCAATTTAATTCCCTTTCCCATTTAGTTAGTCCCGGGGGACAGAAATCTTCTTGCGGTGTGTTTAGGAGTTTGTAAGTTAAGGATAGTGTATGTGTAATGGTTCCTGACGTGTCACATATATCCTCTAATTCTGTGAGAGGTGTGTCGTATGTTGCTGGGGGGTTCAGGGAGTGGGGGAAATGTCCCAACTGACGGGATCTTAAGAAGTCTAGGCGAAATGGGCCCTCCGGATCTGAAAGTTCCGCGATTGTATACCATCGTCCTCCAGTAATGAAGTGGGAGGTCTGGTGTAGGCCCGCTTCCCTCGCACGCCGAAAAACCACATCTTGTAGTCCCGGTGTAAACTCAGGGTTCCCCAATATGGGGTATAGAGGTGAGTTGAGGGAAGAAATGGATGTTTGAGAGATTAGTCGGGCACAAATTTTTACAGTGTTGCCTATCAATAGGTGGTGTTTTGTTTCTGGCGGTAGGCTCGTGGAGCACCAAGGCGCTCTTTTGAGGGAGACTACCTCTTGGTTTTGCTCTATTTGTGTCCAAAGCTTGGTTTTTTGGTGTCTGCACCAGTCTATTAACCTCACCAAATGGACTGCGTGGTGATATGCCCGAATATCTGGCACTGCTAGACCACCGTGGTGTTTGGGTAAAATCAGAAGCTTGTGTGCAAGTCTGGGTCTCTTTTTGGCCCATATGAAGTCCGTGAACATGGATTGTACCTTTTTAAAATAGGATGTGGGGATATAGATCGGGAGTGCTTGCATGAGATATAGGAATTTCGGGAGAATTGTCATTTTCAGGATGTTACATCGTCCTATCCAGGAGTGTAAGCCCCTGTTCCATTGGTTTAGCATTGTTCTAATTGTTTTCAGGAGAGGTGGAAAATTAAGATTAAATAGTTGCGAGAAAGTGTGTGGGATGTATGTGCCCAGGTATTTTAATGCGGTCGTCGTCCATTTTAGTTTAAAACTGGCTTGCATATGTGTAAGTCGTGGTTGCAGTATCCCTATGCCCATCGCTTCTGATTTGGCAAAGTTGATTTTTAAGTTGGAAAGTGCTCCATATGTTGCAAATTCCTGTAGTAAGTTTGGTAGGGATACCAAGGGTGTAGTGAGCGTGAACATAAGATCGTCCGCGTAGGCAGATACTTTGTGTTGAGTATGTTTTATCGTTATGCCTGATATGTTAGGATTCTTTCGCACGTGGCAAAAGAATGGTTCTAGTGTCAGGGCGAAAAGTAATGGGGACAACGGGCATCCTTGTCTCATGCCATTGGTGATCGAGAAAGGATCAGAGATCACCCTATTCGCCCTGACCCTGGCCGACGGTGTTGTATATGTTGCTGAGATCCATCTCAACATGTTATGTCCCAGGCCTACGTGTCGCAGCGTAGCGAGCATAAATGACCAATTGACCCGGTCGAAAGCTTTTTCAGCGTCAGTACTTAAAAAGACGCTGGGTGTTTTGGTGTGTGTGGCTGTGTAAAGTAAATTTAGGACTTTAATGGTGTTATCCCTGGCCTCCCTCGTAGGGACAAAGCCTACTTGATCAAGGTGGACCAGGTGAGGTAGATGTGTTTGTAGTCTGGTGGCTAAGATTTTAGTAAATATTTTCAAGTCCGCATTAAGTAAGGATATAGGTCTGTAACTCCCGCAACAGGTCGGGTCCTTACCCTCTTTCGGAATGACAGATATTTGGGCCTGCATTGTTGCAGTATGTAGTGTGCCCCCCTCGGCAAGGCCATTCAACAATTTAATAAGATGACTTCCTAATGATGGTAATAGTGTTTTATAATAATGAATCGTAAGACCGTCTGGTCCGGGGGCTTTACCAAGTTTAGTGCTTCCTATGGCAAGTTGTATCTCAGGTAGTGTGATGGGGTCTTCTAGTAGTTCTCGTGTTTCCGTCGGCAGTGTGGGCATGCGGGATGAGGTTATGTAGTCTGACATGCGGTCTAACTGTGGTGGTGTCGTATTTAAGTTGTAGAGTGACTCATAAAAGGACTTAAATTCCTGCGATATCTGCTGGGGTACAGCAATTTTCTGACCCGTCGGTGTGTGTATACATGGTATGTAGGACGCCAGTTTCTGAGTACGTAACGACTGTGCCAAAAGTCTACCGCATTTATTGCCGATTCATAAATTTTCTTACGTGAAATTTGGAGTGCTGCCTTGGCTTTGAAATTAAGTATATCTGTGACCTGCGTGCGTACCATGTCCAGTTCATTTCTAAGTGGGCTAGTCGGGGTCTGTTTGTGTCTAATTTCTAATGTCTGAAGCTTATCAAGAAGCTGGGTTAATTGTGCAGATCTTTGTTGTTTGAGTCTCACTCCGTGCTTTGAGTACCCCACGTATAACCGCCTTATGGGCTTCCCAGACCAGACCCGCGTCACTGTCGGGGCTACTGTTAGTTTGGAAGTAGTGGGTTATTTCCTTTGTCACATCCGCTAGTACTTCAGGGTCTTGTAGCAGATTCTCATTCAGAAAGCAAAGGTTTCCTTTGGTTTCTGTAAAAGTCAGTCAGGGCATATCTTGGGGAGATTGGGGCATGGTCTGACCATGTGAAGGACCCAATCGCTGTATGTTTGATAGCTTGAAGTTGGTTGTGGGGTTAAGGAAATAGTCTATCCGCGAGTACGAATCGTGGGGGCGCGAATAAAAGGAATAGTCTTGTTCACCAGGGTGAAAAAGACGCCAGGCGTCAACTAACTGTGATGTATGGAGAGGTAAATGTATGGCCTTTCGTGTGCCCGGGGTGGTGGATGATCTGCCCGTAGATGTATCTTCCGACGGGAGTAGGGGTATGTTGAGGTCTCCGCCAACTATGAGTTGGCCCTCAGCGAACCTACCGAGGGTAGCTAAGTGTCTTTTGGTAAAAGTGTCTTGCTGGCAGTTTGGGGCATAAAGGTTTGCAATGGTCACCCTTACCCCCCCAATCAGACCCTTGAGGAATAGGAATCTGCCCAACGGGTCTGTCAATATTTCCGCTAAGGACAATGGAAGGCTCCCCGATATTAGAATAGAGACTCCTCTAGACTTTGCTTCTGAATAGGTAGAATGGTATACCGTCGGGTAAAATCAATTTTTGAGGATGGGAACTTATTTTCCCTGAAGTGCGTTTCTTGTATTAAAACAATGTCTGCGCGTGAACGTCTCATGTCATTGAGCAGCTGAGTCACGTTGAGTCCCTTTGCATTAAGTGTGACAATGTTAATCTCATCCATGTTCGTGTGGGTACGGAGGATAGGGTGTGGGAGAAAAGGAGGGGAAGGAAAGGGGGTAGAAAGTTATAGGGTCAGTGGAAGAAAGGGAAATAGATAAGAGTGTGAATTGAGTGAACCCCTGGAGGTGACCACTCCTACAGGGGTGTATGTTGCGGCCGCTGAGGGGAAAGATCCACAGCGGACGCTAACCAGAGTGTCTGAGTGTCTAGAGTGACAGCAAAATGCTTGCTTCTGCGCTCACCAGTATCGCCTGGGTAACTAGCGCTAACCTAAGTGAGGGTGTGTTCAGCAAGGGCTTCCAGGAGGGTCCCGGTCCCCTCCCGACCTCCCCGGCCTGTTACTTTTATGTATCTGTGAGCTATCAGCAGTGATTCTAGCGTAATGATTAAAACAGTGAGTAGAACTACGTGGTATATTTCTATACTAACGTGATAAAATATGTGAGAGACTTCGATCTGCAACAATAACACTTTGGAAGGCAAAATGTCAACATTCAACAATCCTAAGCTGACTTGATAAACAGAATATGACCCCCCCCCCCAGCCCTCCCCCATAAATCTCGATCAAACATCCCCCTGGGTAACCTCCATCATGGCGTCCATGTAGGCACTCCACATGGAGCGGCCATTTAAATGCGGGGGGCTTTACCAACATGCCCTCTTCTGGCGTCGCTGAATATTCCCACTTAATGGCCCATAAAAGAGGAGATGCAGTCCACCATCAGCATCGAC
Source organism: Aquarana catesbeiana (assembly GCF_042186555.1). Classification (NCBI taxonomy): domain Eukaryota; kingdom Metazoa; phylum Chordata; class Amphibia; order Anura; family Ranidae; genus Aquarana; species Aquarana catesbeiana. The sequence continues at coordinate 777,125,272 of NC_133325.1, forward strand.
CCCTCCCCCCCACCCCCCAAGGAATTTTTTAGATATATTACAGTTTTTCTCCATTGTTTTGGCTCATTTCTTGAAACAGAAATGACATTCTCAAAACTCTAAGTTCATTTGGCAAAACAGTCTTACAGCTCAGCACAACTCTATAACTCACGTGCAAAAGCTCATATCTCTCCCAAAACTGTTCACTCATGCTTCAAAACCATATTCCTTTCCCATATAAAGAGTCAGTGCTACCAAAATGGCAAAGATTCTTCTCAATTGCTTTGGCTCATTTCTTGAAACAGACCAGACGTTCTCAACTCTCTTGGTGCTTTTGCCAAAATAACCTGGATGGTTCAGCACAACACCATGGTTCACCTTCAAAAGCTCATATCTTTCCCAAAACAGTTCACTCATGTGTCAAAAATAAATTTCTTTCTCATTCAAATAGTCAGTGCCTCTAAAATGCTTCGTCCCTTTGGCATTGTGTAAGCACTGCAAGTCAAAATGTTTAGATGTTTTGTCTCTAAGGCAGAGGACCATTGAAATATCCCTCATGTCCACCTTTCAGTCTTAGCCCAGTCCTTCATTGACAATGGTTACTGTACAGTTTTTGTCTAGCTAACTGAATACAATTGTGTATAAAAAACTGAAAAAAAAGAAAAGATTTTAGGGTAAGAGTAGCCTCCAAGGTTTGACATCACACATTGCACTCACACTGCCAAGGAAAAATTACTTTACAGTATTGTAACCATTATTATTTACACACAAAGTAACTTCCATACATCAGAGTAAAAAGAAAATGTATACAGCATAATATACGGAAATATAAACACACAAACATAAAACAAGGAAAATTACATTTAGCCTACAATGCTGTAAATAAAGCTGGAGTTTCACAACTACTGTAACATCTCTTCACTGGCCACCGTCCTCACCCTCCTGCCCATCCACACGCTGCTGTCTGTCTGGCCAAAGATTCTCGTCAACATCGCATCGTATATCCTCCCTTGCGATGCAACGAGGGAAGAAACGGTGTGCATGTCGCAACCATCCCCTACACTGATCTCCTGTAATATCCTCACAGGCAGCGTCCATTGCATGGAGCAAGGACCTCTGATCTTGAGCCCGATGCTCATACACTCTCCACCTCCAAGCGGAGAAAAACTCCTCAATAGGGTTGAGGAAAGGAGAGTAAGGTGGTAGGAGCACCATATCCATCCTTGGATGAGCAGTGAACCAGGCCCTGATAAGCAGGCCACTGTGGAAATTCACATAGTCCCATACAATTATATATTGTGGTAGGTGAGGCCCTATGAGACCTCTCTTATTTTCAGGGATCAAATCCAAATGAAGGCGGTCCAAGAAGATGAGGAGCTTCTGTGTATTGTATGGGCCAAGACTGGGGATGTGAGTGGCCACACCATTCTCAGAAATGGCAGCACACATAGTTATATTGCCCCCTCGCTGGCCTGGGACATCCACCGTGGCCCGGTGGCCAATAAAATTTTGGCCACGTCTTCGGCCCTTGGCCAGGTTGAAGGCAGCCTCATCCACATACACGAGTATGTGAGAGGTCTCGTTTCCTTCCAATGCCATTATTCTCTACAATAGAGTAAAAAAAGAAAACATCAAATCAGTCATACAGAAGAGTCATACACTACAGTTACAGACAGTTACATAGGAATGTTCTATGTTCTACACAAGTTCAATATATTACTGGCCAGTATTCCAATGGTTCCAAACCTGGGGTACATGTACCCTATACAGAGGTACTACAGGGGGTATTTGACAGAAAGGGGAGGGGAAAAATGATCAATGAGTAGACTTACTGAAATGTTACAGTAAAACCCACAGTATTAGATAGATTTACATGGGAGGCACTACTGTAATTGCAGCTCTTTGACCCTTTTTCTTACTGTATTGTATGTTATATTCTTCAAAATAAGGATTATAATGATAATTGCATCATACAGTAAGCTGCAGTTTTTAGACAAAATGTTTATAAATCAGATATGTAAATCAAATACTTTCATACCTGGATTACCTAGATTCAGAAATCAGGTAAAGTGGGTACTGAAACCAATACATTTCGGGAACCACTGCTTATGGTGATTGTAAAAAGGTTATCTTGATGGACAACCAGTGACTGACTTACATGTACATACTGGTACCGCAGCTCTTTCACTCTGTCACAATTCCTCTCAAATGGTACCCTGTAAATTTACTTCATTGTCATCTGATGCTTCTTCAATATGCGGGCTATTGTGGAGATACTTATAGAGATGACATTTTGGAATATGACATTGTCTTGCAGTGAGGATTTGTCTCAATGTGATGGCATTATTTGCCAACACCATGTTACAGATCTCTTGTTCTTGTTGTTCATTGAGAAGTTTTCCTCGGCCACCCGTGCCAGGTTGTCGTCCAATCCTAGACATAGAATTCAAAGGACAACACTCCATTCGTAATTTATACCTTATGTATTCCGTACAGAATGAGTTACCAATGTAATCGTATTGTTGTTTTACTTACAGTAACTTTACCACAATTCCAATGCATCACTGCACAGTGACTGGAATACTACTGTAAACTGTATCATCAATATTGTAGAAAATAAACTATTCCATACTATTCCATAGTTTATTTTCTACAATATTTTTCTTGTCATTGTTAGTATCATACGTAACATCCCACTGAGGTAAGATACTGTAATACTGTAGGCCTATCACACACACACACACACACACACACACACACACACACACACACACACACACACACACACTAAATGAATACGTAAATAAACATATTTGTTGCTATATGCACAGTGTCCTGTCCTATACATTATATAATTCCATCATTGACTGACTAGATACCTGTTTTCCCTGCGAAAGGTTTGGATGATAGAGAAGACTGTAGAGTGAGGCACATTAGGCTGCACTCGGTGACCTGCCTCCGCCATTGTGTGTCCTTGGTTGATGACATGATCTATAATTGTGGCCCGAATTTCATCAGGGACAGCATGGTGTCTTTGTGCTCCTCTGCCTCTTCCCCCTATTCCACCACCACTTACCCTTACTCTTCTTCCTCTTCTTCTTCCTCGAGCAGGCAGTTTCCCTTGTTTATTTATTTGGCCAGGTGCCTCCATGTTCAGAAATTGTACTGGTCCTGCATGGTCAAGCTCTATATATACATGTTTGGCAGCATTTACAATCATAGACAGCACCTGTCAGGTAACTAAACATACTATTTGATTGGTCATCTGAGACCAACTCCAACTCCTCCTTTGTTAGTCAAGTTCTAGTTGCACCTGACTGTCAATTTCTGTAATCATTTTATCAAATGTTCCAAGAGATTCACATATGGTATTCATGGTATTATGGTTCCTGAATAATTTTGACCATTGAACAGACTATTGTGCATGTAATGACTTAAACAATGAAATGACGCTGAAAGGTTTTGGAGAGAAGAACCATTAGACTGAGAATTGACAATCAGTTTAGATCAACAAGATCTATTCACTTGGAAATTGTGCTAAATGTAGGCTACTTGTACTTAATCATTTGAGAAATGTACTGAGACATTGAGACATGTACTGAGACATTTGCAATTTTGATGAAATGAATGAGAAATTCAATTCAGTTCTGAACAATTGCCAAGTGGTTTGGAGATTTGTCCATGTTGTTTTGAGAATGTCATTTCTGTTTCAAGAAATGAGCCAAAACAATGGAGAAAAACTGTAACTGTAAAAAAAAAAAAAAGCAAGATCAGAACACATTGCCCACATAAAAGACCATGGTGGGATGATGGTTACAGATGACACAGAGAAGGCAACTGTACTAAATGCTTTCTTCTCCTTCTCCTTTCTTCTCCTTCTCCTTCTCCTCCTTCTCCTTCTCCTTCTCCTTCTCCTTCTCCTTCTCCTCCTTCTCCTCCTTCTCCTTCTCCTTCTCCTTCTCCTTCTCCTTCTCCTTCTCCTTCTCCTTCTCCTTCTCCTCCTTCTCCTTCTCCTTCTCCTTCTCCTTCTCCTTCTCCTCCTTCTCCTTCTCCTTCTCCTTCTCCTTTCTTCTCCTTCTCCTTTCTTCTCCTTCTCCTCAGTTTTTACACAGAAAAAGGGGTGGGGGTATACCGACCACAACAGTATTGTTAGTGACACATCACAGGACGTACTCTTGTGGCTAACAGAGGCTGGAGTCAAGAAAAGACTAGATAAGCATAACACAAATAAATCACCAGGATCAGGTGGCTTACACCCAAGAGTCCTCAAAGAACTCAGGGTCAGGTTATAGCTAGACCATTATTCCTAATCATTTTTTTTTCTTTTTATTTAATTGACAATTTTTAGTAGGTTTTAGTATTTTCAATACAAAGGTGTAAAACACAATTGAGGGAGGAAAAAAGAAAAGTGGTAATAACCGACAACTCTGGGGAGGGAATAGGTGGCCGTCATACATCAGGGTTGAGACAGTCTGATGGCATAGTTAGCTAGGTTTTAGCTCTATTGAACAGGAGAAAATAATGCTGGAGAAATAACAGTGAGAGCTGCTCTGTCAAACATTCCTTTAGCATATTCTGTAATTTATAATTGTGTAGCCTGCTTTTCCAGAAAAAAAAAGAGAGAAAAGGAAGGGGGGGGGAGAAAAAAAGAGGAGGAAAAGGTGTATGAGAGCACCAATCAGTTGGGCTCGTCTCTCCTGGGCCCGTCCTCCCTGGGCTTTGAGTGTTTACAGTGTACAGGGCAGAGGGGGTCTCATGGAATCAAGGGGGGTCTATCCGTTGATACCAAGGCTCCCATGTTGCCGTATGTCTGTCCACCCGGTCAGTTAGTCGAGCCGACATGGACTCCATAACCTCAACATCCTTGAATCTGGCATAAAGATCAGACAGTGTCGGGGGTGGGGGGTTTGTTGTTTCCAGTGAAGGGCCACTAGACATCTAGCCCCCATTAATATATGTGTGGCCAATTTTTTTGGCTAAACTGGGTAATTTAGGAGGGGGAAGTCCCAATAAAAAAAAACTTAGGGGAGAGAGAGGGATATCCGCCTCAAACAGTTGGTGGAGCAGTCCCTGGACTGAATGCCAGTAAGGCTGGAGGGATGGGCAGTTCCAATAGATGTGGAATAACGTGGCCCAGTCCTGGAGATATCTCCAGCAGTGATCCGAGGCCGATGGGTATATAGCGTGTAGGCGAGATGGTGTCGGGTACCAATAGAAGTGCACCTTATATGTGTTCTCTTTTATAGAGCGTGCACATAAAGCTCTTGAGCAGCCCAAGACCATATAGTCGACCATTTTTCAAAGGATAATTCCTCTCCAAGATGTTCCTCCCATCTGCGCATATATCTATGTTTCCCCTGAGGGACCATATCATAAGAGTTTAAGAGTTTATATGTCTGAAATCAGTCCTTTCTGTGAGGGGCCTGATAGGATTAAGCATTCAAATGGGGATGGCTTAGAGAAATGGAGGGTTGGGGTGATGGTAAGTGCGTAGTGCCGAATTTGGAGGTAGCCAAAGAAGGCACTACAGGAGAGCTTATGCTTAGTTCATCGAAGGGTAATAAGGCCCTGGTCACTGGGTTCACCAAGTGTCCATAATGAAAGAGGTTCCTCTGCAACCATGGTGAGATCATCTGGAAGGTTAAGCTGTCGGTAGTTTAGGATTATAGAGGAAAGCCGTGACTAAGGAGGCCTCCGATTGTAGGGGATTGTTGCAGTTTGGTTGTCTTCAGATGGTTCTTAGCAAGTTCATAGTGTGTAGTAGGGAGGTGGAGGAAACATCGGCATTGGTGTTCCATAATAGGTTGTTCGGGTGGATGGGAGGCTAGCCATTATTTATCTATTTGGGTCCAGCGGTTATAGGCCGCAAGAGTAAACCAGGATGCTATAGCTCTCAATTGGGCAGCATAGTAGTAATAATGGAGGTGTGGGAAGGCCAAGCCCCCATCTTTTCGTGAGGCAAACATTATGGAGTGGGCTTTTCGGTGTTTGTAATTCCACATGAAATTTAGAAGGTCATTCTGAGCTGAGCAGATGGGATAGGCACTGGGAGAGTCGGAAAGCAATACAAGAGTTCAGGCAATATTGTCATTTTAACCGAGGCAATGTGTCTGAACCAAGATATTGGGTAATGTCTCTATTTAGTCAAAAGGGACCGTATAGACACAAATATGGGTCTGAGGTTTGCATCATATAGGGATTCGTATCGGGGAGTAAGATACACCCCCAAATATTTAATGGCATGGGATTTCCATGTATATGCAAAATTATCCGAAAGACTATGCACTTCCGAGGGAGGTACATTGATTGGGAGGGCTTCTGATTTAGCAGGGTTAACCTTGTATCCCGATAGGGACCCATATTCCTCCAGGTGATTATGGAGATTAGGGAGGGTCACATGTGGTCGCGTTAGGGTTAGGAGTACGTCATCCGCAAACAATGAAACTTTAAATTCAAGACCTCTAACCATTATACTGCTGATGTTGGGGTCCTTTCAGATCCCATTATTTCTAATCTTTGTGGATAGGAGTTGCACCAGCTGATTGGAGAAAAGCCAATGTGGTACCAACAATATTTTAAAAAAGGGCAGAGACCTCTTCCTGGAAACTACAGGCCAGTCAGCCTAACATCAATAGTAGGTAAATTATTGGATGGGATGATAAGGGACTATATCCAATAATTTACTGAAGAAAACAGTATCATTAGTAGTAACCAGCATCGGTTTCCAAAGGGTTGTTCCTGCCAGACCAATATGTTAACATTCTACGAGGAAGTGAACTGCCATCTAGATAGGGGGAGGCCTGTGGATGTGGTGAATCGGGATTTTGCAAAAGCATTTGATATAGACCCCCTTAAACACTTAAAGCGGAGTTCCACCTAAAAATGGAACTTCCGCTTTAAGTGCTGGTGACCTCCTGACATGCCACATTTGCATGTCATTTTTCGGTACCCTGTTTTTAGATGCACCCAGCTCCCACTTCCTCCACTGGCGCCGGAAGATAACCTCTCCCTCATCCCTCCCTGCAATCTTCTGGGACACGTCACAGGTCCCAGAAGATTGCCCAGCCATTCACAGCAGGCAACGCTGCTCGCTCATGCGCAGTGCGTGCCCGGCTGTGAAGCCACAGCCGGGCTCCCACAGTTAGAATGCCAGCGCCGCGGAGAGGAGGGGGAGAGGAGCGAGGCTTCATGCGCCCGCATTGTTAAACCGTGGGACAAGTGAGTGTCTGATTATTAAAAGTCAGCAGCTACACTTTTTGTAGCTGCTGACTTTTAAATGGGTGGAACTCCGCTTTAATCTACAAGCTGAGGTCTGCAGGCGTGTGCCATAAGGTTTGTTCTTGGATAGAAAACTGGTTACAGGGGCGTGTCCAAAGTGTAGTGATAAATAACGTGTACTCAGACTGATCTGGAGTGGTAGGTGGGGTACCACAAGGTTCTGTCTTGGGACCAATTCTGTTTAATTTATTCATAAATCTCAGTTTTTGTGGACGACACAAAAATAAACAGGGCAATAACTTCACAGCAGGATATAGAAACTTTTGCAGAAAGACTTGAACAAAATAATTGGGTGTGCAAATACATGGCAAATGAGGTTTAATGTGGAGAAATGTAAGGTAATGCACTTGGGGGCACGGGCACCAGGGCCGGACTGGGAATAAAAACCAGCCCTGGAAATAATTTCATACCAGCCCCATGGCATTATTATACCAGCCCAACAACATATCGTCATTATTTTTTTGTTCATAAAAGGGAAAACCATACATTTTAATGCACATTTGAAGAGCGTATTATATATAGATAAGACAGATATGAAAGCACATAGGGCTAGGGAGATATATATAGTTTGCATGTTCTCCCTGTGCCTGCGTGGGTTTCCTCCGGGTACTCCGGTTTCCTCCCACACTCCAAAGACATGCTGGTAGGTTAATTGGATCCTGTCTAAATTGTCCCTAGTATATGAATGTGAGTTAGGGACCTTAGATTGTAAGCTCCTTGAGGGTAGGGACTGATGTGAATGTACAATGTATATGTAAAAGCGCTGCGTAAATTGACGGCGCTATATAAGTACCTAAAATAAAATAAAATTATATATATATATATAACAGCAAATTCCAGTTAAAAGTGAAGTGAAGCAATCATCAAGGGGGACGATGATGATGAAGGGTGTATTATACGGAGATGAGGATAGTGATGACGGGTGTATAATAGGGGTTTGATGAGGATGATGATGGGTGTATATTATGGGGATAAGGATAGTGATGATGGGTGTATAATACGGGGATTACGATGATGGGTGTATTATACAATGACTGGAGTGTCAGACAGTGTCAGTGAGTGAGGCCACATCATGTCTTGCTGGCTGCTTTGCAATACATGATTTTGGGGATTTCTGCCATGCCATGTACTGACTATGTTACACTACATAATAGTCACAAATTGTGAGTACATCTGTCCTGTAATGTATACAGCTATATACACCCACCTTCTTCCTTCCTGTATATAGAGACAATCCTCCATCACTGACTGCAGATATACATCATTATTTTATTTATTTTATTTCAGGTATTTACTCACATTAGTCCCTACTCTCAAGGAGCTTACAACCTAAGGTCCCTAACACACATTCATACAAATACTAGGGCCAATTGAGACAGGGTCCAATGAAACTACCAGCATGTCCTGTTACTCTATACATAGCTGTATACAGGACAGATGATGTATATCTGTATACCCTGATCTGTGAGGCCGAGCTGTATACCCTGATCTGTGAGGCCGAGCTGTATACCCTGATCTGTGAGGCCGAGCTGTATACCCTGATCTGTGAGGCCGAGCTATATACCCTGATCTGTGAGGCCGAGCTATATACCCTGATCTGTGAGGCCGAGCTATATATCCTTTATCTGTGAGGCCGAGCTATATATCCTTTATCTGTGAGGCCGAGCTATATATCCTTTATCTGTGAGGCCGAGCTATATATCCTTTATCTGTGAGGCCGAGCTATATATCCTGATCTGTGAGGCCGAGCTATATATCCTGATCTGTGAGGCCGAGCTATATATCCTGATCTGTGAGGCCGAGCTATATATCCTGATCTGTGAGGCCGAGCTATATATCCTGATCTGTGAGGCCGAGCTATATATCCTGATCTGTGAGGCCGAGCTATATATCCTGATCTGTGAGGCCGAGCTATATATCCTGATCTGTGAGGCCGAGCTATATATCCTGATCTGTGAGGCCGAGCTATATATCCTGATCTGTGAGGCCGAGCTATATATCCTGATCTGTGAGGCCGAGCTATATATCCTGATCTGTGAGGCCGAGCTATATATCCTGATCTGTGAGGCCGAGCTATATATCCTGATCTGTGAGGCCGAGCTATATATCCTGATCTGTGAGGCCGAGCTATATATCCTGATCTGTGAGGCCGAGCTATATATCCTGATCTGTGAGGCCGAGCTATATATCCTGATCTGTGAGGCCGAGCTATATATCCTGATCTGTGAGGCCGAGCTATATATCCTGATCTGTGAGGCCGAGCTATATATCCTGATCTGTGAGGCCGAGCTATATATCCTGATCTGTGAGGCCGAGCTATATATCCTGATCTGTGAGGCCGAGCTATATATCCTGATCTGTGAGGCCGAGCTATATATCCTGATCTGTGAGGCCGAGCTATATATCCTGATCTGTGAGGCCGAGCTATATATCCTGATCTGTGAGGCCGAGCTATATATCCTGATCTGTGAGGCCGAGCTATATATCCTGATCTGTGAGGCCGAGCTATATACCCTGATCTGTGAGGCCGAGCTATATACCCTGATCTGTGAGGCCGAGCTATATACCCTGATCTGTGAGGCCGAGCTATATACCCTGATCTGTGAGGCCGAGCTATATACCCTGATCTGTGAGGCCGAGCTATATACCCTGATCTGTGAGGCCGAGCTATATACCCTGATCTGTGAGGCCGAACTATATACCCTGATCTGTGAGGCCGAACTATATACCCTGATCTGTGAGGCCGAACTATATACCCTGATCTGTGAGGCTGAGCTGTATACTCCTGTCCTGTGATGCTAGGGCTGTATACTCCTGACACTATGGGTTGAATACAGGGGATGGGGTGGAGCTTATGGGAAGTGGGATGGGTCAAAAGAAGGTTGGGGTCTGGCGCCCACCCATCTTAAAACTTCACCAGCCGCCACTGGTCACCAGTCCTCAGGAAGGATGTGCTGGAGAGGGTCCAAAGAAGGGCAACAAAATTAATAAGGAGACTGGAGGTCCTCAATTATGAGGAACGACTACTAAATGTATTTTCCTTGGAGAAGAGAGGCTTGAGAGGGGACTTGATGGTGATTTACAAATACCTCATTGGTGATCCCAGTGTAGGAAAAACTATTCGGTCTCGGGGAGTGTAAGAAGACATGGGGTCAAAGTTCTGAGGGCATGCAAATGACCATGTGCCAAGCTGGGGGTGCCAGTAGATATAAGATGAAGCAACCATGTGTGTGTGTGCCATCCTCTCGGTATGGAAAAAAACACTCATCGAGTTCTGTTCCTCTCTCTGACCCTTTCCTTGGCTGAGCCAAGTTTACAATTTAATAGAATGCTATGCTGTCCTGGCAGCCTGATTGTTTGCTCGTGATTGATCATTCTATAACCTATATGCAGTTTAAAACCTAATGCTTAAAATGAAACTCTGCAGATATTACACAAATGTAATGCAGCTTTGTAATCATTAATACACCCTTAAAGCTGAACTCCAGGAATATAAATCTTAAATCTACCTCAATAGCCACAAGAGCCCCCCCCTGTCCCAAAGCACCCACCCCCCATGTTGAGGGCATGCGGTCTGATATGGTTCAGGAGGGGGCGCTCGCTCGTCCCCTCCCTTTCCTGACCTGCCTGGCTGCATGCTCAGATAAGGGTCCGGTATGGATTTTGGTGGGACCCCACACCATTTTAAAAAAAAGGCCGGTTCACACTGCAGCGATGCGGGAACCCTGCGAATCCAGTGCGGGTTCCTGCATCGCATACAACTCGTAGGCAGTTCACACTGCCATATGTGAACTGCTGGGAGCGTCAATCGAAAGCTAATGACACCCTCAAATCCGTTCGCATATCGCAGAGCGAACTGCAAATTCGGAGACGGGAATCAGATCACAAGGGTGTAAACACGATTCTGCTGTGGACCAAAAAGAGGGCCCTGTGCAAGCTTGGACCCAAATGCAATGCAAATTCAGCCATACTATCTGTTCGCATCGCACAGACATCGCATGTGATTTGAAGTGCGGTGCAAATCACATCCAATGTTGGACAGCACAGGACTGTGAAACGGCCCTTAGAGTCTTCAGACCAGGCAATTCAGATGAACAATAAAGACCTTTTACTGAAGTATTTGTGGGTAACCCACAAACCGTTCTCAAAGACATCTCAAGGTCAAGCTTAAGGTAGCACAAGTCCATATAAGTCCATAGGTTCAAGACACCACTGGAAACCCCAACTGGGCTACCCCCAAGGGGTGGCTCAGACCAACAGCATAACAGGTACATTTTGGCAGTGCTTCCCCCTCTACCTCTTTCAAGGGCACTAATGAGCCTTATTTATATGGTATGACCTGCAGGGGGTGGTAAACTTTTTGAAAAAAGCAGGAAAACCTGTCGCAGCATTACCCCTTCCTTCTCAGGGACCACCAGCTAAGCAGGTCAACCTAAGGACACTGTGCAAAAATTCTACATTGAAACAGTTCGCTTTGATACATAAATATGGTTGACCTGATTAACCTTAGAGCAAGAACATAGTAGAAGAAAACCTAGAATCGTTTCGGAAGCACCTGCTTACATGTGTTCTACTGCTTGATAGCCCTCCTCCCCAGCAGCACGTTTTGTTTTTGTTTTTTTTTCCCATGTGTCTCTGCTGCTCTGTTCAGCCACTATATCTGGGTATGGAACAGCATGTCCCCTTCTTTAATGAAACAGCCCCCAGTTTTTGGTAATTGGCTGCTCGGACATCTAATGCTGTCATGTGAGGGCATGGTGAACCCTCAACTAGGGTTGCCACCTGTCTGGGATTCACCCGGACAGTCCAGGTTTTAGATTCTGTGTCCATATTTCAGTCCATCTGAAACCCGGACACATCAGTGGCAGCCCTGCAGCACCAGTCCTCCTATCCCCCTCTCCCCTCCTGACAGCTTCCAATGCTTTTAATTATATTCCTGGGGGCGCTTTAACTGGGGTACAGACTGGCCTGGGGGGAGATTATACTGGGGGACAGACTGACCAAGGAGGGATTATATTAGATGACAGACTGACCTGGGGGGGGGGGGGGAAATGTACTGGGGGACAAACCGACCAAGGAGGGATTATACTGGGGTACAGACTGACCTGGGGGGGAATGTACTGGGGAACAGACCGACCAAGGAGGGATTATATTGGATGACAGACTGACCGGGGGGGGGGGGGGGGAATGTACTGGAGGACAGACCGACCAAGGAGGGATTATACTGGGGTACAGACTGAACTGGGGGGAGATTATACTGGGGGACAGACTGACCAAGGGACTATATTGGATGACAGACTGACCTGGGGGGGGGGAATGTAATGGGGGACAAACCGACCAATGAGGGATTATACTGGGGTACAGACTGACCTGGGGGGGGGATGTACTGGGGAACAGACCGACCAAGGAGGGATTATATTGGATGACAGACTGACCGGGGGGGGGGGGGGAATGTACTGGAGGACAGACCGACCAAGGAGGGATTATACTGGGGTACAGACTGAACTGGGGGGAGATTATACTGGGGGACAGACTGACCAAGGGACTATATTGGATGACAGACTGACCTGGGGGGGGGAATGTAATGGGGGACAAACCGACCAATGAGGGATTATACTGGGGTACAGACTGACCTGGGGGGGGGATGTACTGGGGGACAGATCGACCAAGGAGGGATTATATTGGATGACAGACTGACCGAGGGGGGGCAAATGTACTGGGGGACAGACCGACCAAGGAGGGATTATATTGGATGACAGACTGACCGAGGGGGGGGGGGGGAAATGTACTGGGGGACAGACCGACCAAGGAGGGATTACACTGGGGTACAGACTGACCTGGGAGGAGATTATACTGGGGGACAGACTGATCAAGGAGGGATTATATTGGATGACAGACTGACGGGGGGGGGGATGTACTGGGGGACAGACCGACCAAGGAGGGATTATACTGGGGGACAGACTGACCAAGGAGGGATTATACTGGGGGACAGACTGACCTGGAGGGAGGGGGGCTGTACTGGGGGACAAACTAACCTTGTTTGATTTAACTACGCTCCTTAAGCTTCTCCCATTAATAACACAATTTGGCCGCACCCACTGTTCATCACGGACGCTACATGCGCTGCAATACTACTCTTATTGGGGCACTCAAATGCGTCCCAGGTCTTTTACAATCCTATAGTGTAAACTGCCAAAAATAATTGCTGTGCGCCACTCAAGTGTTCGAGTTTGGCTTGATGAAAAGGTGGCAGCCCTACCCTCAACCCTGTGTAAGCTCCAAACTAACGACCTACACAGGACTTCCACTCTTCAGTCCTGGCAACTGAATGAAGCATCGGAGAACTTAAGGGAGGATGTTGTGAATTCGTTGAACCTGTTCTCCATGCCCAAAGCACAAGCTCACTTTAAGAGGCATGGGCAGCTGGCATGTTGATTATAGGGCTCATTGGCACCCGATGCATTGAGGCTGCATTGATCAACGTAACAATTGTTTTCCATGTTCCTTGATCACACCATACAGGTGCGTTATGTTTTGTCAACATTTTTTCTAACCGCGTCACTCGCTGTTCTGCGTGGAGGAACATGAACTATTATTTTATGTCATTTCAATAAAGTAAAAGGACAAAGTAAACGGTACGATACATTCTAACAAAGCATTGCACCACCCTTGCACAGCACCAACCCACTCATGCTATTCTTTCTGTAATGCACTTGGTCTGGTGTGAACTGACACTTACTGCCGAGAGCACAATGCACTACTAACTGCCATATTTCACACCCTCAATATTTGCCCTAAAATCCGTGTTTTTTTGTTGAGACGTCACTGTGGCGTATTTATCATTTGATCACGCTGGAGAGTGACGTATGTAATGAGATTGTATTGGTTTCTGCCTTCAGCTGGTCCACCTTACGAAACAAAACATATTTCTAATATCTATTATCTCTGGTGCTGTTTTAACAAAGTAAACATACCATAGGAAAAAAAAGAATGTGTTCTATGATGCTTATCTGTAAGCTAGCCTCATGCACACTGCAGCTTAAAAAAAACAAAAAACAAAAAAAACTGCTTTTACAGGCATTTGAACTTTTATTTTAGCTTGAAGAAACTTGTGAGTTTTTGTGCACTTTTGCTTGTTTGAGCTTTTTTGAGCATAAGCGTTTTTTTTGTTATTTTTTTGTTTTTTCACAAACCCCCTCCCCTCAGCTAATTTTTCAAATTTTTTTTCTGTGTTTGAGTTTCTTTGAGCATTTTTTTTTTTTTTTTTTTTTTTTTTTTTTTAGCTTTTTAATGCTTTTTCGTGCGTTTTTGGGCACTTTGACGTTTCTTCTCCTTGAAAGCTCTGCTCAAAAATACAAACTAGGTGGTGGGGGGGGGGTTTCCTGCCTGTAAAGAGCATATGTCTGTAAACATGGGAAAAAGTCATAGTGTGCATGAACAAACTGGCGAACATGGAGGGGAGTTTCCAGGCAGAAAAAAATGAGAGCCCAAAAAAAGCTCAAAACCCTGTAGGAGCCGCTTCTTTGAGATGCAGTGCGCATGAGCCCTAAAAGCTTGAAGAGGCTTGTGCTTTTTTGTGCTCTTTTGCGTGTTTTTATTGAGCTTATTTGAACTTTTTTGAGCATAAGCGTTCTTTTCATAAACCCTCCCCTCAACTCCTTTTTTCTTTTGCGTTTTATGGTCTTTCTTTCTTTTTTTTTTTTCATGCCTTTTCACCCTTTTTCACGTGTTTTTGGGGACTTGGGCATCTTTTCTGCTTGAAAGCTCCTCTCAAAAATGTGAGTTTGGTGGTGGTGGTGGTGGTGGGGGGGGGGGTTCTACCTCTAAGAACCATATGCCTGTAAACTCCTAGAAAAAGCCATACGGGTTGATTTAGTAAACCTGCAGAGTGCAAAATCTGGTGAAGCTGTGCATGGTAGCCAATCAGCTTCAAACTTCTTCAGCTTGTTCAATTAAGCTTTGACAATAAAACCTGGAAGCTGATTGGTTTCTCTGCAGAGCTGCACCAGATTTTGCACTCTACAGTTTTATTAAATCAACCCCAGTGTGTGCATGGACACATTGGCTAACCATGGAGGGGAGTTTCCAGGCAGAAAATGAGAGTTCGAAAAAGCTCAAAAGCCTGTAGGAGCCGCTTCTTTGAGATGCAGTGTGTGTGAGCCCTTGTTCTTGAGGAGGTAATGTGAATATATACAGTGCAGATAAGATGTCAGGCTGGTGGCCAGTTACTTAATAATTCATCTACCTCCAGCACAAGGTCACTACATGGCAGCGGAATGGTCTCTCCTTTGGGTGTTGGGCTCATTGCCACCAGAGCTGCACAGCTGTTCTACGATGTGATTTGCAAATATGGATCTCAACACTTGACTTTATTCATGCAATAAGCAGGCTGCACCAAAAATGTCCTGTTGGTAGAGTCTGCATGCATAGGGAGTGATAACTCATTCGCCATTCACCAAATTAAACTTTGGTATGTTAAAACCCCAAAAAATAATATATTGCAACTTGGTAGTCATTTAGATTTTTTTAGCTGCATTAGTTGTCTTTTTTTCAGGCTAAGAGCATTTTCTCTAAATACGGAAACATACATGCTGATCTTGCCAGAAATCTGGTGTCCATGTTCCTGGACAGCTAGGCCACATTCACACTTGCAAATGGGCCTAGAGAAGGAAACATTCCAGGTGCCGCACATCAAACGAAACCCAGCGGTATCTGTAGTAAAAGCAGCCTGACACGTTTTGCCCCACCCATGTCATTACTAAGCCATGTGGGTGGGGCGAAACGCGTGGGACATGGCCTGGATGGACTCTTGGCTGCTCTTAATACTGATACCGCTGGGTTTTGTTGGATGTGCGGCACCTGGAATGTTTTCTTCCCTATGCTTGTACTTATTGAGCTTAGATGAGCTCCTTCTTAGCCCGCACTCCTAGTGGGCGTTACTGGACTTGGACTGATAGGGGGTACTGCTCCAGGCTAATATCTTTGATGTGGGTTTGCAAATGGTCCTGACGCGAATTAGATGGCAGAACTCCAGCAGGGGTTTCCTGAGGGTTAGCTGTGGGAGGCAGCCCCATTGAAAGCAACGATAAGCTGTCGGCTCCCGCGGCTAGGGAATGCACAGTGTGGCATAGGGATTGTAGAGCATTGCATTTAAAATGAGAGGGTGCGGTATAGGAATTGTACAGCATTGTATACGCAATGCGGGGGTACTTAATAGGACAATGTACAGCCTTGCATACAAAATGAAGAAGTTCAGCATAGGGAATGTACAGCATTGCATAGGACATGAGGTGGTGCAGAAGCAGGGATTGTGAAGCATTGCATAAGAAATGAGGGGATGCAGAATATGCTATGTGCAGCATTGCATAGGGAATTAGATAGTACACATAGGCGTGCGCACAGGGTGTTCCGGGTGTGCCTGGGCACACCCTAATCACCCCATGTGCATTAGCATTATCCAGAAGCAGCACCAGGTGGGTGGTCGGGGGTGCCAGTGGCCAGTGTAAATGCCCCCATTATATAAAAGTCTAGGTTCAACTTTAGGAACACTTTACACCAGTATTTAGGGTGTACCATAATATGCTCCCAATCGACTGCCTCCCACCACCAGAGCCCCCTTCCTGTGACAGAAGGTGGCATTTATGTGTGTTGGAACTTTGGGGTGCACACCCTAATGCAATAGGCTGTGCACACCTATGATGGTACAGAATAGGGATTGTACAGCATGGCAGACTATATAAGATCTACGTCTGAGTGAGACAGTGGAGAGTATTTACAAAAGATCTTAAAATACTTGCTTCTGCTGCTTAGGTTGACTCCATCGAGACTTTCCACAGTGCGGGACCCACACAGGGTCTGACAGCCCCACTTAGTCCAAGCTGCTTTTTGTAATCAAGGTTGCTAGCAAGTCTTAACACTACTCACTTTTTCTGAGGCTTTGACTGATAACATCTATTGCAGAGTACAGCAAAGGAAGTGAGTAGTAGAAGACTTCCTCTGCCGGCTTCTGTGTTTTACATGTGACAAGGACCATCAGGTGAGCTGTCAACTCCTGTGTTGGGTTCCTTGCTGAAGGAGGTCCGTATGGCATTGGGTGGCCCAGTGTGACTGACAGAACAGGCGTGCCTTTCCCACAGGGCGTTATCAAAGACAAGAGACTCAAGGCATCGCTGTGAGATTTATAGCCAGGTGCGGGCTCCGCCCAATCACCATTTCAATTTTATTTTTTTTTTAGTTACATTTTTTTAGTTATTTCATGTTTATTTTTATTTGTACTATTTATTTGTTATTTTTATTTTTATTTTCATTGTATTTTTCATTTTCCATTGGATCTGGTGAGTTCAACCATAAGGGGGGGGGGGGTGTATCCTGTATGCACCTGTTTACAGCATCATAAGTTTTTTTTAGCACAGTGGCACTTTTAAAAGAAACTGAGAATTGCTATATGTTTATGTAGACGTCTTTTTGGACTTTCACTGGTCCACCTGTTTTAATATTGATTTGCACTATTTCTAGCAGAGCAGCACCTATGAAAGGAACTTTCCAACTAGAAGTTTATGCTCATTTACACGTGTGTTTAAGTTTTCACTGGCTACATGCTTGATATATTTTTTTTTGCATTGTTGGATTCATTTTGCACTTAATTTTGTATGCACTACAGTTGCACTTTATTTATTCAGGCTGTCAGCGCTGTGGTATTCATACCTTTTTTTTTCCATGTTTTCACTTATGTCATGTACAAAAATTGAGATAACACTTCTAAGGCCACATCCCTATGGGATTAAATTTACAGAAAAAAAAAATGGAGAGCCAAACGGCTCTAAATTGGACTTTACAGGCAAGATGGACGACAGTATAGTATAATAGTACTTTATTAACAATGCATCATATCAGACAAGTCAAGTAGAAAAAAATTAAAAAACCTACAAAAAACGCATGATGGTCGTAAATGTATGGCGTGAACAGATTGACACCAAACAGACAGCAGTGAGCCCCTATGCGTCAACGCGTTTCACTATTTTGCTTCCTCAGGACACACTTGGGGGTTGCTGAAAGGAGCAGGTCTCACTATCTAAGATAAAACTGATCGATCGGGCATTGTATAACAGTAACACTTTCAGCCACTGTCGTATCCAGAAGACATACATATAACATGCATAAACAACTACCTTGTGGGCATAAGACTATCCCCATATGGGGATCTCCCCATATGTCATGTACAGCAACGGCAGGCCTAATCACTAATTAGTAGTACCTTTAGCGCGGGGGATTGATTTTTTTACGTTAGGGGTGTCCTGGCGACAACCCCAACTATTGTCATGACGGCTACAGAGTATGAATTGCAGGAAGCTCGACGTGTTTCGCAGGGAGCCGCTTCTTCGGGAGCTTATATACAGTTCATAAATGAAGATCGAGAGACACTCATTATGTGTGTATATGTATGTATGTATGTATGTGTGTGTATGTATGTATGTGTGTGTGTGTGTATGTGTGTATATATATATATATATATATATATATATATATATATATATATATATATATATATATATTTGTGTGTGTATATATATATATTTGTGTGTGTATATATGTATATATATGTGTGTGTGTATATATGTATATATATGTGTGTGTGTATGTATGTGTATATATATATATATATATATATATATATATATATATATATATATATATATATATATAATGTGTGTGGACATGCCAGGCATCATAAAGTGCATCAAGTTAGAGAGAGACCTCATCATAAATCATGTAGCATTAACCTGTAATGTACTTTAGCCAGAATAGATAGTAATAAGGAAGGAGGAAACCGCTATCTCAACATCATATCTCAACATTCACGCCTTTACTGACTATCCATTTAAGAATACTTTGAATACTGTGGGAGAGCTAAGCTGACTTGGTTTGATCCTACATAAGTGTCAGAGGTGAGTCTATATGCAACCAGGCGATTTTATTTATTTTTTTTCTTCTGAGATAGCTGTTTCCTCCTTCCTTATTACTATTTATTCTGACTAAAGTACATTACAGGTTAATGCTACATGTTTTATGATGAGGTCTCTCTCTAACTTGATGCACTTTATGATGCCTGGCATGTCCCCACATTTGCCCATAGCTCAATCGCATGTGTATGTCTGAGGTGCTGGTTCATAGACGCACTATTTGCTATATGTTTATATCACACCGGTGAATAAGTAGTATATATCTTGATGCATGATCTATGGAATTATATATACGTACAGTGGATATAAAAAGTCTGGACACCCCTGTTAAAATGTCAGGTTTCTGTGTTGTAAACAAATGAGACAAAGATCAATAATTTCAGAACTTTTTCCACCTTTTAAATGTGACCTATAAACTGTACAACTCAGTTGAACAAGAAACTGAAATCTTTTAGGATGGGGAGGTAAAAATAAAAAACTCAAATAATGTGGTTGTATAAGTGTGCACACCCTCTTATGACTGGGGATGTAGCTGTGTTAAGAATTAAGCAATCCTTTTCAAACTTATGTTAAATAGGAGTCAATACACACCTGCCATCATTTAAAGTGCCTTTGATTAACCTGAAATAAAGTTCAGCTGTTCTAGTAGGTCTTTCCTGACATTTTCTTAGACGCATCCTACAGCCAAAGCCATGCTCCGCAGAAAGCTTCCAAAGCATCAGAGGGATCTCCTTGTTAAAAGGTATCAGTCAGGAGAAGGGTACAAAAGTATTTCCAAGGCATTAGATATACCATTGAACACCAAGAATTGGACGTCCCTCCAAAATTGATGAAAAGACGAGAGGAAAACTGGTCAGGGAGGCCTACAGAAATATTCCAAAAACGCTGCACGTCACCAAAAGAACACCCTACCCACTGCGAAGCATGTTGGTGGCAGGATCATGCTTTGGGGCTGTTTTTCTTCGGCTGGAACAGGGGTCTTAGTCGAATTATGAACAGTTCCAAATACCAGTCAATATTGGCACAAAACCTTCATGCTTCTGCTAGAAATCTGAACATGAAGAGGAACTTTATCTTTCAGCATGACGACAACCCAAAGCATACATCCAAATCACCAAAGGAATGGCTTCACCGGAAGAAGGTTAAAGATTTGGAATGGCCCAGCCAGAGCCCAGACCTGAATCCCATTGAAAATCTGTGGGGTGATCTGAAGAGGGCTGTGCACAGGAGATGTCTTCGCAATCTGACAGATTTGGAGTGTTTTTGCAAAGATAAGTGGGCAAATATTGCCAAGTCAAGATATGCCATGCTGATAGACTCATACCCAAAAAGACTACAGAGTGCTGTAACAGAATCAAAAGGTGCTTCAACAAAGTATTAGTTTAAGGGTGAGCACATCTGTGCAACCATATTGAGTTTTTTTATTTTTACTTCCCTCCACCGAAAAGATTTCAGTTTATTTTTCAACTGCATTGTACAGTTTATAGGTTACATTAAAGTTGGTAAAAAGTTCTGAAATTATTTATCTTTGTCTCATTTTTTTTTTACATCACAGAAACCTGATATTTTAACAGGGGTGTGTAGACTTTTTATATCCACTGTATATATACTTAATGAATGTCTCTCCATTTTCATTTAGAAATTGTATATAAGCTCCTGAAGAAGCGGTCCCCCACGAAACATGTCGAGCTTTGTGTAATTCATACTCTGTATGTAGCGGTCATGACAATAGTTGGGGTTGTCACCAGTACACCCCTAACGTAGATGGCTGTCTTGGAGGCATCTATTTGACTACTGTGTGTTTTCTCAATTGCTGTCTATTAAATTCTGTTTTTATATTTATGTGGTGTGTTTAATATAATGTATTACTTTTTATCAGCGGTGCCTATAAAGTAAATTTTTTAAAGTTATATTTTTCCTCAATTTCTCAATATGTTAGGACGTGGAGCTTTGATATTTTTGTACACCCGCAGTGCCATCCTGCGTTGGTGTCCTTCGCTTTTTTCTTAATAATCTTAGAAGAAAACCTGTTATGCCCCGTACACACAGCCGGATTTTCCGACGGAAAATGTTCGATGGGAGCTTGTTGTCAGAAATTTCGACCGTGTGTAGGCTCCATCGGACATTTTCCATCGGAATTTCCGTCACACAAAATTTGAGATCTGGATCTCAAATTTTCCGACAGCAAAATCCGTTGTGTTAAAGCAGAAGAGCCGCACTGGTTATTGAACTTCATTTTTCTCGGCTCGTCGTACGTGTTGTGCATCACCGCGTTCTTGCCGTTCGGAATTTCCAACAAGATTTGTGTGACCGTGTGTATGCAAGACAAGTTTGAGCCAACATCCGTCGGAAAAAATCCATGGATTTTGTTGTCAGAATGTCCGATCGTGTGTACAGAGCATCAGAGTCTGCAAAAGACTTGAGACTGGGGCGGAGGTTCACCTTCCAACAGGACAACGACCTTAAACATACAGCCAGAGCTACAATGGAATGTTTTAGATCAAAGCATATTCATGTGTTAGAATGGCCCAGTCAAAGTCCAGACCTAAATCCAATTGAGAATCTGTGGCAAGACTTGAAGATTGCTGTCCATCCAATCTGGCAGAGCTTGAGATTTTGCAAAGAAGAATGGGCAAAAATTTCACTCTAGATGTGCAAAGCTGGTAGAGACATCCCCAAAAAGACTTGGCACTGTAATTGCAGTGAAAGGTGGTTCTACAAAGTATTGACTCAGGGGGGCGCCATACAAATGTACCCCACACTTTTCACATATTTATCTGTAAAACATTTGGAAAACAATTTATCGTTTTCCTTCCACTTCACAATTATGTGCCACTTTGTGTTGGTCTATCACATAAAATCCCAATAAAATAAATTTTTTGGTTGTAAAATGACGAAATGTGGAAAATGTCAAGGGGTGTGAATACTTTTTTCAAGGCACTGTAAAATAAATATTAAGGTAGTAGCACCATTACCTTTTTGTTTACATGAGAAGACATCCCTACACTCAATAGCAAGTTGGGTGCCAATGAGACATTTCCATGTGCAGCTCAGCATGGAGGGTTAAATCGGTCAGGATTAAACCATTGCTTTTCCTACTATGCCTCCCATCAACCTGTAGTTAAATCACAATCACTATATCAACATATTAGCTTATTTCATACTTGTAATATAATTTTTTATTGTGCTTGGCTTGACTTTAGTACAGCTTTTAACAGCATTGCAGTAAAACCCATTGCTAAGCTCTTCCCTTTTTTTTACCGACATATGGGTGTTGCTTCAATGGACAGGAGCAGCAGTGTTTGGCTGTTTGTTATTGTCCATCCAAGAATGACCTCTTGCATAGCTAGTTCTAAGTTATAATACAGTTGTAATACATTTCGCTGTGTTTTCCAGCATTGGCCATATCCATGGGCATGAGAAATGTAAAATTTGGGCCCGGTCCCATGCATTGTATGGCAAGATGCATTAACTGTATCTTTTAAATGAATCTTTTGGTGTGAACAAGCCCTATTTGTATGCTAAACCGCTTACCGTACATTCACATATACAACATGCAATGAGGTGCATTATGGATGGATATGTACAAAGAGATTCTGGAACGCAACAATGTAAATGCAGACTGGAGCTACCGATTAATATCGAAGGTAAAAATAAAATACTTAGAGGCCTCAGTTTCTAGCTTCTTGTACAACATTCTGCATAGGGAAGGGATACAGTCCAGAACTTTTAATGAAGAGTCAATGGCTCATAGTGCAGGCACGCGGTTGCCAAGAGCACATTAGTCGAACAGGCTTTTTGCCACCCTTTCAAACACATTTGGAGTGCACCACTCTCATGAGCGCCCCCTCACAATGCAGGTAGCACACCACCCAAATGGTTCCCACTTCCCAAGAAGCATGAAGATGGGCCCCTCTATGCCAACATTTGACAGCTTACTCAATCACCACTGTCAATTGTAAACACAGAAGCCAACAGGGGGAGTCTTCTGCTACTAGCTTCCTGTGCCGCACTCTGCAATAGATGTCATCTGTCAGAGCTGCAGAGGAAGCGAGTAGTGGAAGACTTCCTGTGCTGGCTTCTGTGCTTACAAATGATAGTGGTAGTCCCCCACTGATGGAGGTCTCAATTCGGTCAGGTGGCCTAGTTTGACTGGCAGAACAGGAGATCTGCCCAAGACTTCTCATCCCTGGTGGCCCAATCCCCCCTATATGAAGGACACTGTGGGGTTGACTTGCTAAAACTGGAGAGTGCACCCGGTTTTGCACTCTCCAATTTTAGTATATTAACATCTGTGCCTGGGGCAGCTGTCCCCCACCCCATCACAGCCCTGCTTTTCTGCTCTGCCAAAGACCAAACTCTTCCTGCTGGAGTTGGGCTTTAAAGTCTTGAGAGATGGTCAAGGCCCAAACTGCTGTGGGGAAATCTCCCCGCTGGTGTCTGATGTAAGAAGCTAAGGGGTGGTTCAGCTCACAGGTACTCATTAAAAAATTGCATCAAAAGTAGGAACGGGCACGGACCTGGTGACCAAAATCCACCTGGTCAGGTCAAATGCTGGAGTGCCAACTTGCCCAAACTTGGGTGGAGTTCACCAATGGAGGACCAAAATTACTCAAACAAGAGAATAGAGGTACAGTGGAACCTGAGTCTTGTCTCGCAAAACCAGCATGATTCAGGTCAAAGCGCGTGCAGTACCTCGTTTGGCCTGAGGTGTGGGGGGGCGCAGATCGGCGCTGTTCGGAAATGCGCAGAAAGGCCCGAGGACAGCTGGCTGACTTCGGCAAACCTCGGGAACTGAGTCTTTCCAAGGTTTGCTGAGGTCAGCCGAGGTGTCTCCGGGCCTTTCCAGCCATTTCTGAGGCTCTCTGGCACCCCCCACCTTTGGCTGCATGCGGTATTGCATGCCATTTAAGTCAATGCAGAATGAATTATTTTCCTTTCCATTGACTTCAATGGGGAAACTCGCTTTGATATGCGAATACTTTGGATTACGAGTATGCTCGTAATCCGAGGTTCCACTGTATATGAAAGGAAATCGCCAAAGAGGTCCGAACCTCAGAAGAGGAATGGGAACAGACAGCGGTATACTCCTTTTAATAAACTGTATTCAAAAAATGTGCAAAATGGATGGATGAGCATGGCTGTGACCCCGGGTGTGCGTTTTTAAACGAACAGCGTTGTCTCTTTTAGATTTTGCTATAACCTATTGTAAACGTCAAGTTTTTTGCATTTTGCACTTTTTGAAATAAAGTTTATTAAAGGAGTATACCGCTGTCTGTTCCCATTCCTCTAATGAGGTAAGGACCTCTTTGGAGATTTCCTTTCATATTGCCCTATTCTCTTGTTTTTTCATTGCAATGTGAATTTTGTGCTAAGGGATTTTTTGTGTTAGTATTTATGAGACTTTTTGATGTATGTTTGTAAAGTGTATGTCCTGTTCATTGAGGCTGGGTTCACACTATCTTTACATGCGGCTCACAGCAGGGGTCCGATGCGTCCCCATTCACTGCTTCAGGTCCGATTTCGGCCCGAATTTTTGGATGAATTCGGACCTGAAACTGACCAAAAGACGCACAGGGCTCCTGTGCAAATTTGCACCGGAGCCACAGCGGAGATATGTGAACCGGCTCCATAGAGAGTCAGTCATAATCTCCTGCTATTGCAAATTGGGTGCGGGTTTCCCACATCCAATTCGCATAGATGTGAACCCAGCCTCAGAATTTGAACATTTCTAGCCTGTGTAGGCATAAAGGTGTAGGACAGGGACTGCGTACTATTGCTCACTGGCTTGTATTTACAGTACTGGCCTTTTGTTTTGCAGAGGGGGCCATACCACTCTCCTTTGACCCTTCCTTGAATTTAGAAGAAGTACAGAAAAGGTACCCCAATGTAGACCATGGTCGCTACCACCCAGACAGCTGCAGAGCCCAGCAACGTGTGGCCATCCTCGTTCCACATCGGAACCGGGAAAAACACCTCCTCTACCTACTGGACAACCTCCACCCCTTCCTGCAGAGGCAGCAGCTGGACTACGGCATCTACGTCATTCATCAGGTGAGACCACAGTGACTAATATTTAAAGCCGAAATTGAATCTTATATTACACTATCACATTTTATATTTATTATATTTACCTAGAAAAATGGTGACGTGCAATACTTATTTTACCCACTTTTATATACAGTTAGGTTCATATATATTTAGACACAGGCACAATTTTAGATTTTTTCAGGTATTTACCAAAACATATTCAAGCTATAGTTCTATAATGGATGTTGGCTGATTAATTTGAGAGTATGTACATCCAAATCGGAGGAAGGGTTCAGGAATTACAGCTCTTAGGAATAGCCATCCCCCCTTTTTCAAGGGACCAAAAGTAGTTGGACAGTTCAATCAAAAGCTGTTTTATGGCCAGGTGTGGGCTACTCCTTCGTTATTTCTTCGTCAATTAAGCAGGTAAAAGGTCTGGAGTTGATTCTAAATGTGGTTTTTGCATTTGGAATCTATTGGTGTGAACCTACATCGTGCGTTCAAAGGAGCTGTCCATGCAAGTGAAACGGGCTTCAAAAATTAAACCAATCCATCAGAGAGATAGCAGCAACATTAGGAGTGGCCAAATTAACAGTTTGGTACATTCTGAGGAAAGAAGAACACACTGGGGAGCTCAGAAACATAAAAAGGCCTGGACGTCCATGGAAGACAACAGGGGTGGATGATCGCAGGATCCTCTATATATGGTAAAGAAAAACCCATTCACAAATCCACGCAAGTGAAGAACACTCTCCAGGAGGTGGGCGTATTATTGTCAAAGTCTACAATCAAGAGAAGACTTCACAAGAGCAAATACAGAGGGTTCACCACAAGGTGCAAACCATTCATAAGCCTGAAGAATAGAAAAGCCAGATTAGAATTTGCCAAGAAAACAACATCTAAAAGAGCCAAACCAGTTCTGAAAAGGCATTTTTTGGACGGATGAAACTAAGATTAATCTGTACCAGAATGACAAAAAAAAATGTGGAGAAGGCTTGGAATAGCTCATGATCCAAAGCACACGTCATTTGTAAAACATGGTGGAGGCAGTGTGATGGCATGGGCATTATGGCTTTCGGTGGCACTGGGTCATTGGTGTTTATTGATGATGTGACAGAAGACAGAAGCAGCCGAATGAATTCTGCAGTGTTTAGAGATATCCTGTCAGCCCAGATTCAGTCAAATGCAGCAAAGTTGATTGGACGGCGCTTCACAGTACAGGTGGACAATGATCCAAAACATACTGCAAATGCAACCAGGAGCTTTTGAAGGAAAAGAAGTGGAATATTCTGCAATGGCCGTGTCAATCTCCTGATTTTAACCCTATTGAGCATGCATTTCACTTGCTGAAGACAAAACTAAAGGCAGAAAGACTCACAAAGAACATCTGAAGACAGCTGCAGTTAAAGCCTGGCTAAGTATCAGAAGGGAGGAAACCCAGTCTTTGGTAATGTCCATGAATTACAGACTTTAGGCAGTCATTGCCAGTAAAGGATTCTCAACAAAATATTAAAAACTAACATTTTATTTATGATTATATTCATTTGTCCAGTTACATTTAAGCCCCTGAAAATAGGGGGACTGTGTATAAAAATGGTTGCAGTTCCTAAAATTTGTACTTGATATTTATGTTCAACCCCTTGAATTAATGCTTAAAGTCTGCACTTCAAATTCATTTGGATTGTTTTATTTTAATTTTATTCTGGTGGTATACAGAGCCAAAAGTATGAAAATTATCCAAATATATATGGACCTAAATGTATGTGGACTCCTCAGACGAGATACATAAAGACTTCAGTGCATCTCCTATTACACATCATTCATGATGGAAAAATTGTATGTATCACATTGACACAAAGGCTAGACGACAAGCATAGCAGACTTATTGTGCACATACCTACCTGTACGTACTTCATACATTCAGATTCATTGTGTTACTTATGCTATGAATGTCAAAAAATCAGCCATGTCCACAAACATTGTTTGCCATATACTGTACAAAATTTCCATTGCAATCAAACAAGTCCTCCAATGTTGGCAATACAACACTATACAAACATGTAGATTGCTGGTATGCAAATTCCACCATTGTTCACAGTCAAATGTGTGTAGTAATAGCGTACAAAGACCTGCTGTTGCCAGCGGCTGGCCTTTTTCTTAATTTGAAAAAGGCTTTCTCAACTTTTTTACCACAGAGGAATCCTTGAAATCATTTTCAGGTGTTGTAACCCCTTCTAAAACAAGTTAATTTTGGTTCTGTGCGAAAAATGCTCCTTCCAGTGATGGCAAGTGGGAAGAATGCCCATTATATTGCTGGTCAGTGGGAAGAATGCTCCTTACATTGGTGATCAGTGGGAAGAATGTTCCTTACATTGGTGATCAGTGGGAAGAATGCTCCTTACATTGGTGATCAGTGAGAAGAATGTTCCTTACATTGGTGATCAGTGAGAAGAATGTTCCTTACATTGATGATCAGTGAGAAGAATGTTCCTTACATTGGTGGTCAGTGGGAAGAATGCTCCCTACATTGGTGGTCAGTGGGAAGAATGCGTCTTACATTGCCGATCAGTGGAAAGAATGCTCCTTACATTGGTGGTCAGTGGAGAGAATGCTCCTTATGCCCTTATACACACGGGCGGACTTTTTGGCAACAAAGGTCCGATGGTCTTTCCGACGGACTTTCGCCGGACTTTTGATGGACTTCCGATGGACTTGGCTACACACGATCACACCAAAGTCCGACGGATTCGTACGTGATGACATACGACTGGACTAAAATAAGGAAGTTGATAGCCAGTAGCCAATAGCTGCCCTAGCGTGGGTTTTCGTCCGTCGGAATAGCATACAGACGAGCAGATTTTTCAACCGGACTCGAGTCCGTCAGGCAAATTTAAAACATGTTCCAAATCTGAAGTCCGTCAGATTTCCGACCGAAAAAGTCCGCTGCAGGTCCGATGGAGCCCACACACGGTCGAATTGTCCGCCGGTTTCGGTCCGTCGGACCAGTCCGGTCGAAAAGTCCGCTCGTGTGTATGCGGCATTACATTGGCGATCAGTGGAAAGAATGCTCCTTACATTGGTGATCATTGGGCAGAATGCTCCTTACATTGGTGGTTAGTGGGAAGAATTTGTACCTTAGATTGGTGGTCAGAATAGCCCCCTTACAAAAAAGATCATTTATATCTGTAGCTAGCTCTGCTTAGTGTCCTTGGTCCTAGATCTATGAAAGTACCATCAAATGGGAGATCAATCAGCCAGAGTTTGGTCAGCCTCTAGTAACATCTGGAGGGAACCCTAAGTCTCCATGGCACCCTGATTGAAAACTATTGCTTTAAAGTATCCCTTTAATTGCTTGTCTTAGTGATCAAGAAAAAGTGTCTCTTTCATTGTCCCTGCAGGCTGGTGATGGGAAATTCAACAGAGCCAAGTTACTCAACGTGGGGTACCTAGAAGCATTGAAAGAACAGAAATGGGACTGTTTCATCTTACATGATGTGGACCTGATACCTGAGAACGATTTCAACACCTACCTGTGCGACACCGAGCCCAAACACCTGGTGGTTGGCCGCAACGTCACCGGATACAAGTAGGAAAGCAGATAGTGTTTAGTCAATGTTTTAGCCTGTGAAAAGTTCTGTGAAATGTGCATTTCTTTTTCATAGGAGAAAAGGGACTTTTGTACAAGTTTCGGTCAGTGGAGCGCCCCTCACCTCAGTTGCAAGAGGGCTACTCTACCATTTGCAGTCAGAATTATCAGTCATAATATATTATAAATGAGCTGGGCTTACATAGGAAAGATTCTGGTTGGTTCTCTTATCAACCCTTCCGTGATCGGTTTGATGTCCAAGTGCCCAGGCCAAACATAGTTGGAGGAGGATTAGAACTCGTGCAGCCATGATCCTGTTATTTTCAGCCTGCGATCAGCTGTCAGGTAAAAGTGATCTACGCGGCTTTACAGCCACTCAGTCACTTTTACCGTGCTTGCAAGGCCCCTCCCGCCACCACCAGCAGTGGTTCCTGGGCTCTCCTGTTTCCTCTGGGGAGCCTTGGTCTGTAGAAAATGGTCAAGAAGGCTCCTGCATAGTATGGAGATGGAGGATCTTCCTTTGCACTCTCCTGTGTGAGGAATTAACCCAAAAGCAAAGAGGATTTAGCCACTTCTCGTTTCAGAGCTGTCATTCTCTGGCTGTCACAGCCAGGGAAGCAGCTGATCAACTACGATCTGTGTTTGATCAGTTGCTTTTCGAGGGCAGGGGAGACATCAGAAGGTCTGATAGACCCCTGATCTCTCCATAAAGAGTATAGGTCACTGCCCAAAGTTATCGCAAAAGGGCTTGTTCACCCTCTTGTGATAGCAATAAAGTTAAATGGGAAAAAAAAAACAAAGGAAGTAAATTAATAAATGAAAAAAAAAAGTAAAAGCCCCCACGTCCCCTCCGTGCATTCATGCAAATGCTCACTCGTGTGTAGGTCCGGCACACATATGTAAACGGTGATTGCACCACACATGTGAGGTATTGCTGCGACCGTCAGCATAAATGCAACAATTGGTCCTAACTTATAAATAATTCTAAACCTATAAAGGCTTTTAAAGCATCACCTATGGACAATTTTAGGTACAGTAGTTTGTTTCCATTTCAGACATGCACAATTTAAAATCTTGACGCGTTTCGTTATCTTTTTTATATCATCCCGATAAATTGGGTACTATATTGCGTTTGTTTGCACTAAAATTAATTGTAGTGTATTTTTTCCTAAAAATTAGGATTTGATAAACGGTTACGCAAATATCGTGTGACATAAAAAGAATTGGAACAGACACAATTTTATCTCATGTTCCAAGGGCCTCCAAAAATTTAAAGAGTAGTCCAGAAATACATTTTGTAATTTATGCTCCTAGAAGGCATGAAGGTGCTCCTTGTATTTTGGGCCCCTATACAGGCAGTCCCCAGATTACAAACAAGACAGGGACTGTAGGTTTGTTCTTAAGCTGAATCTGTTTGTAAGTCGGAGCAGGTACATTTTTTAAGTGTAGCTCCAGCCAAAAATAAAACTATTTTTAAGCTTTTTGGATAGCATAGGGAAGGGTTAAGACCCCTGTAACATTTGTTTAGCTGTCTGGGCCCCTGTTCAGATGATTTCACCTCACTTTCTGTCCCTATGACAATTGGATTTTGAAAATTTTGGGCTGTTAGGGAAACATGGACTGGTGATAAAGCATCAGTGGAGACCCCTTTTTCCCATATTATCTCTTAAAGGAGAGGATTTCCCTTCCTAGGGGAAGATTTCCTCTTAATTCCTGTTGTCTCCCTGTGTTTGTAAGTAGGAGCCGTTTGTAAGTCTGATGTTTGTAAGTAGGGGACCGCCTGTATGCGGTTAGGCTGTGAAAATGTCTCAAACTGCGGGGGGTGTAAATATAAGTGTGCCTATGCTGTGTGAGAAATAACTTGTTAAAATTACAACTTTGGGGAAGAAATTTTTTTTTTTTTTTTCATATTCCAAAAAATTGTGACAAATTACAACTTCAAAAATTCACCATGACTCTTACTAAATACCTTGTATTGTTTACTTTCCAAAAAAGTGGTCATTTGGAGGGTAATTTTACTGTTCTGGCATTTTAGGGCCTCAAAAATTAAGATAGGCCATCAGTGCATCGGGCCTAATTGATTTTCAAATATGTATATACCATAGGTTTGCAGATCTTATAAATTTCACACCAACTAAATAATGTACACTGATTTGGGTTATTTTTTAACAAAGAAATGCAGCCGAGTACATTTTGACCTGAATTTATGAAAAGAAAAAAAAAGATTTTTTTTTTTTAGTTGCAAAATTTTAACAGAAACTAAGAAAAACTATTTCTTTTAAAATATTCAGTCTTTTTAAATTTTATATAGCAAACAATAAAAACTCAGTGGTTATTTAAATACCGCCAAAAGAAAGCTCTATCTGTGTCCAAAAAATGATAAAATATTAATTTGGATACAGTGTTGCATGTCTGAGTAATTGTCATTCAAAGTGTGACAGTGCTGAAAATTGGCCTGGGCAGGAAGAGGGTGAAAGTGCCCGGTATCGAAGCGGTTAAGGATGCATGGCAGGGGGTGTGTCCTATGCCTACGTAATATTGCTAATAGGTGTCCCTTGTTCCCATCTCAAAAAGTTGGGAGGTACGCATTGTGACCCTAAAGAGGAACTTCAGCTTGATTTTCTATGTCAGTTTAAAAATCGGGCACATACCAGTGCCTGTGCCTGAGGTGCCTGAGGTCCAGTGCTGTCTTCCCGGAGCCAGTTTTTCTTACCACTACTGGCAACCAACGCTGCCATCTTGGAAATGGGAGCTGGCTGTGGCTTCCTGAGGAACCACATCCAGCTTCCCATTGCAAATGATCAAGCTAGTGCAGCGCTTTGGTAATTGTCCAGCAGCCTCCTAGGCCAGGTGATGTGTCCCAGCAGGCTGCAGGAGGGGAGGGGAGGGGGTGGGGCAAGGGACTTCCTTCTTGTCTAGGAGAGGATTTTGGAAGTAGGAGTGGGTACCAATAAAAAAAAAAAAAAAAAACGGTACTTGCTCCTCTTAACCACTTGAGGCCTGGAAGGATTTACCCTCTTAATGACCAGGCCATTTTTTGTGATACGGCACTGCGTCATTTTAACTGACAATTGCGCGGTCGTGCGACGCTGTATCCAAACAAAATTGATGTCAGCGCTGGACCTTTTTTTTTCCCCACAAATAGAGCTTTCTTTCGGTGGTATTTAATCACCTCTAGATTTTATTTTTTGCGATATAAACAAAAAAAGAGCGACAATTTTGAAAAAAAAAAAAAAAACACTATTTTTAACTTTTTGCTATAATAAATATCCAAAAAAAAAACCTAAAAAAAACCGCCAACAAATGTCTTCATCAGGTTATAGGCCAATATGTATTCTTCTACATATTTTTGGTAGAAAAACGTGGACTTGCGAACACGCCTGAGCCCCATCCTTACAACTGAGTTACAGGCTGGGGGGAGGAAGCTGTCATCTGAGGCAGTGGCGGTGCGTTCATAAGGGTGCAGAGGCGCCACCCCCTCTCTCCTGCCACCCCTCTATCACCAGTAGATAGATTCATGCATTGTGCCGCTGCTGCCACCCCCTATTCAGGCACCCGGCCCCTTTTCGGGAGCCTGAATTACAGCGGCGGGGGGTGTTTGTAAAGCACCTGATAGAGCCATAGACTCTAATAGGCATCAAAAAAAGTGACCTGCGAGCGTCACTCAGCTGTGTTAGAAAAGCGAATGAACACTAAACACTAAGCCGCCTCTCTGCCAATCAGGTGCTCGGGTCTGTTACACGTCACCTGATTGGCTGAAACGACAGGCGCCGCTATTGGACGCCTATCAGGAGGCGAGGAAATGAAGAAATCCTGGACTGCCGCACTCCGAAAGAAGGCATCTTTATTATAAACCGTTAAGATCCAACATAAGTCACCTCATAAGGACAATACAGAGAACAGTAGCCAACGCGTTTCACATCAATGGATGCTTACTCATAGCTAAAGTGTTTAAGAAGAAATGTGCATATAAATAGAAAAGTAGGCGGAAAAACCACCAATAAAAACTAAACAATTAGACAACACCCTTAACACAAATTAAACCCAGAATTCCAAGGATAGAGAACACCTGTGAATTGAGGATAACCAGAAAAACATTGACATTCCGAATAACCAAATGTCAATGGATGGCAATCAAAAATAATAGCCATAATGTTGTCTCATCACTGTGTGCATATCACAAAGGGATAATAAGTATGCAATAACAACCCAAAAAGGAATAATAATGAGATAAGTAAAATAAAATTAAATAAGATACAAATGGTAAAGAATAAGGATAGACAAAAATGAAGAAAAATACATAAATGTGTAAATATGGTAGGCATAAACTAGGTTATTGTGAAAAATTCACCCAGTAGCTATATCTGACAAATCACCAAAGTATCACATAAACAAAGGAATTAAAAAAATTCTACCAATGTTGTGCTAAAAGCTCCAATGGTGTATAAAAATGTATCAATTTCAAAGACTCCAATGGTATGTAAAAATATATCTATTTCACAATGTTATCGCACGTAACAGAAATGGGGACACGGTTACCAGAAGTTAATAAACTGCTGATAATAAATATAAACCCGAGGAGCGTATTATATTTCATCTGAATAGTCAGAATAAAAAAAGATTGTTGTTGAATTATTAAATGCTACCCCAAAATAGTTAGTCATTTAGAAAGAAGGGAAGGGTTTATGTGTCTGGTGTAAGAATGAAGGAAAGGAATAAAATATCCAGGACCCTAGCTCATTTAATAGGAGAAAAGTTCTAAAGATCACCTAGGCTCAAGTAGGGGATGAGACAAAAACGTTTCCTAGCATTAAACAAAAATGTAGGAAAAAAAAACCAAAACCAAGCAAAATAGCCATGGCACTACGGAGCAACATACACAGAGACACAGAGTCTCACTCGATGCGCTGTGCGGGGACACAGAGTCTCAGTCAATCCGCTGCACCAGCAACCACAGCAGTACTAGCAATAAATCTAAATGTCATGGGGATACATTGAACGGAATGAGCTGAGAATAGTACTGAATATGACCAGAGTCTCCCTCCATCTGCTGCACTAGGGGACGGAATACCTGAAAAAGACACAAATGGGTAATGCAACTAAACAAAACTTGAATCGCAACTGAAAGTATGTATGAAACAACATACATATAGCTATCTGCAATGAAAATGGTGAGGATATTAGAGTGGTAAACACGATCACATTCAATATGTTATAACGGAGACCATAATTATACTAAAAAGTGTGGCTAATCTCTTAGAGGTCTCTCACGGTATACCCAAAAAGTACATATGTGGTCAGTATTACAGAGGCAAACAAATCTATATTGCCAAGTCTGAGGTGTAAAGAGACATGGGGACTGTCTGAAAAAATAAAACAATGGCAAAAGAACTTGGAGGAGTCAGAAAAAAAGGAAAAATTAGCTAATTTTGGAAACAGTATTCTGAAGCGATAAATGGTACTAAGTGTAACTTATTAATAGAAGTGGGACACATCCCACTCAAAATTGAGTCCAAACCGGGTGCCTAGTATTTAAAATGAAAATCCACCGAACTTCACATTTACATAATAAATTACATTTGTCGCCCCCTCTAGGTGGTCTCAAAATCTTGTCAATGCCTCGGATAATAAGGCTGGAAGTATCCTTGTTATGGAATTCGTTCCAGTGTCGTGCGACATTAGTACTATGATTCTTTCCTATATAGTAGAGGTGGTCATATAAACAATCTTTGAGTCTCCGTATTGTTCTACCAGCATATTGTATAGAACATGTAGTGCAGGTAATTAGTATATATAATGTACCGATGGCTCAGTGAGGCTGCATTGATGGGCTCAGCGAGGCTGCAGATGGGCTCAGTGGGGCTGCATTGATGGGCACTGACAAGGCTGCAGATGGGCACAGTGAGGCTGCAGATGGGCTCAGTGAGGCTGCATTGATGGACACAGTGAGGCTGCATTGATGAGCTCAGTGAGGCTGCATTGATGGGCTCAGTGAGGCTGCATTGATGGGCTCAGTGAGGCTGCATTGATGGGCTCAGTGAGGCTGCATTGATGGGCTCAGTGAAGCTGCATTGATGGGCTCAGACAAGGCTGCAGATGGGCTCAGACAAGGCTGCAGATGGGCACTGACAAGGCTGCAGATGGGCACTGACAAGGCTGCATTGATGGGCTCAGTGAGGCTGCATTGATGGGCTCAGTGAGGCTGCATTGATGGGCTCAGTGAGGCTGCATTGATGAGCTCAGTGAGGCTGCATTGATGGGCTCAGTGAGGCTGCATTGATGGGCTCAGTGAGGCTGCATTGATGGGCTCAGTGAGGCTGCATTGATGGGCTCAGTGAGGCTGCATTGATGGGCTCAGTGAGGCTGTATTGATGGGCTCAGACAAGGCTGCAGATGGGCTCAGACAAGGCTGCAGATGGGCACTGACAAGGCTGCAGATGGGCACTGACAAGGCTGCATTGATGGGCTCAGTGAGGCTGCATTGATGGGCTCAGTGAGGCTGCATTGATGGGCACTGACAAGGCTGCAGATGGGCACAGTGTAACACAACATTATCTTTTAAAGTATTATTTTATTTTGGCATTATATAAATAATTATCTTTAAAGTATTATTTTATTATAGTATTTTACTATGAATGGGGGGGGGGGGATTGTCGGCACGGAGCGTGACCTCCCTGAAATGAGTTTTTGCTGACAGCAGTTCAGGTTCATGTATTTACACTGCTTGCATGTAAAATACACATTTAACGATGTATTAAAGAGGAACTGCAGTCTGTTCACACAATTTGTAATAAAAACATCTTTGCCATTCTGAAGCTTCCCTCCAACCACTTTGCATATTATTTTATATATATTGTGATTCTGTACTTGCCAAATACAGTATGCTGCAGAAATCTCCCTCCACTGAGTGCGGCTGCAGCCATTTAAACTGCAGGCAGCTGAAGATGCTGCCTGCTCACTTCCTGGATTTACACAGAAGCACACCTCCAGCTCTGCAGCTCTCATTGGCCCTCTTAGGCCCCTTTCACACGGACGGATAAAATTGGTGCTTTTAGCAGCGGATTTTCTAGTTTTCTACCGCAGCTAAAAGCACACAATGCTTTCCTATGGCCCCATTCACACACTGCGTTTAGCTGCGATTTAGTTACATGCGGTTCTGTGCGGATAGAAAAAATAGAATTGACTGCGTCCAGGAGTGACTCGAACGCCGCGGGGATACCCGTGATCGCCTAGCAGAGAGGACAAACGGGGAGATGCTAATGTAAACAAGCATCTCCCCGTTCTGCATAGTGACAGTGTCGCTGATCTCAGCTCCCTGTGATCGGGAGCAGAGATCAGTGACGTCACACGTAGCCCCTCCCCCCCACAGTTAGTAACACTCCCCAGGACATACTTAGCCCCTCCCCGCCCCCTAGTGGTTAACCCCTTCACTGCCGGTGTCATTTACACAGGAACCATTGCATTTGTATAGCACTGATTGCTGTATAAATGACAATGGTCCCAAAAATGTGTCAGAAATGTCCGATGTGTCCGCCATATTGTTGCAGTCACGATAAAAATTGCTGATCGCCGCCATTACTAGAAAAAAAAAAATTAATAATAAAAATGCCATAAAACTATCCCCTATTTTGTAAACGCTATAACTTTTGCGCAAACCAATCAATAAACGCTTATTGCGATTTTTTTTTTTTTAACCAAAAATATGTAGAAGAATATGTATTGGCCTAAACTGAAGAAAAAAATGTTTTTTTAAATATTTTGGGGGATAATTATAGCAAAAAGTAAAAAATAATGCGTTTTTTTTTTTTCTAAATTGTCGCTATTTTTTTGTCTAAATTGGCCCTAGTATACGTTAGATTGTAAGCTCCTTGAGGGTAGGGACCGATGTGAATGTACAATATATATGTAAAGCGCTGCGTAAATTGACAGCGCTATACAAGTACCTTAAATAATAATAATAATTAACGAAAAAAGCAGTCCTGAGATGACGAATTTTCTCCCTTTTTTATGTATTTTCTTTCTTTCCGATTTTCCAATGTTTTCTTTATTTCTTCTTGGAGCCTGTGGTTCCTCCATGTTTGGTTATCAGATGCCATATCGTAATTAGAAGAATTTCTTGTCTTTAGCCGGCTCGGTTTCTTGGACCATTCGTCCACGTCTGATGGGACACAAACGCCTCTTTCTAGGTTCTTTGATCGTTTTTTTTCCCCGAGACTTGATCAATCATGAAATTGTGTTAGCCTCCCCCCTTTGTCGAGGAGCAGGGAAAAAAAAAAAAATGAGCTGGCTTCGCCAATGTAAAAATAAAGGAAAACTTCACAGACACGTGTAATGTCAATAGTGTCTTTTTAGGTGTTTTTCTTCAATAGTTCAATAGCCAGGCTGTCTTAAAACAGAGTGTGAGTTTATCTGATCACACTTGGCATCAACTTGAAAATAAATACATAGTTAAAACTTCATACAGCTTGATGTAGTAAAAAAAAAGATATTAGGAATAAAAACTGTAGTAAAAGAAAATACAGGAAAAGAATTAGGTTCTTGCTTTCTCTATTGTCAGAGATGTCTTGTTAGAACAGCTGTTTAGGAGTTAGGCTGAATATAGGCCTCAAGTAGACATGTGCAATTCGTTTCATTCCAAATTCATCTTTTAACGAATTTCAACAAATTCATTAAAATTTGAAAACTTTGTAAATTTGTACATTCGTAAATGCGTGCATTCGTAAATGCCTTCATTCGTAAATGCCTTCATTCGTAAATGCGTACATTCGTAAATGCGTACATTCGTAAATGCGTACATTCGTAAATTCGTACATTTGTAAATGCGTACATTCCTAAATGCGTATGTTTGTAAATGCGTACATTTGTAAATGCGTACATTTGTAAACGCGTAAATTTGTAAACGCGTACATTTGTAAACGCGTACATTCGTACATTTGTAAATTCGTACATTTTGTAAATTCGTACATTTGTAAACGTGTACATTTGAAAACGCGTACATTCCTAAATTTGTACATTCCTAAATTTGTACGTTCCTAAATTCGTACGTTCCTAAATTCGTACGTTCCTAAATTCGTACATTCCTAAATTCGTAAATGCGTGCATTTGTAAATGCGTACATTCGTAAACGCGTATATTCATAAACGTGTACATTTGAAAACGTGTACATTTGAAAACGCGTACATTTGAAAACGCGTACATTCCTAAATTCGTACATTCCTAAATTCGTACATTCCTAAATGCGTGCATTTGTAAATACGTACATTTGTAAATGTGTACATTTGTAAATTCGTACATTTGTCAGATCGTACATACGTAAATGTGTACATTTGTAAATTGGGAAATCTGAAATAATAATTAACTAATAATAACTTAACTATCACTAACTATTAAATTATAGGTATTTCAACAAATTCATTAAAATTTGAAAACTTTGTAAATTTGTACATTCGTAAATGCCTTCATTCGTAAATGCCTACATTCGTAAATTCGTACATTCGTAAACGCGTACATTCGTAATTGCGTAAATTCGTACATTTGTAAATTCGTACATTTTGTAAATTCGTACATTCCTAAACGCTTACATTTGAAAACGCGTACATTTGTAAACGTGTACATTCGTAAATTCGTACATTCGTAAATTCGTAAATTTGTACATTTGTAAATGCGTACATTCGTAAATGCGTTCATTTGTAAATGCGTTCATTTGTAAATTCGTACATTTGTCAGATCGTACATCTGTCAGATCGTACATTCGTAAATGTGTACATTTGTAAATTGGGAAATCTGAAATAATTAACTAATAATAACTTAACTATCACTAACTATTAAATTATAGGTATTGTAATTTCCTTTCAAATTTGGCTGTTAGTGAACGTAACAAATACGAATTTATCCGAAGCTACGAATTATCCGAAATAACGAATGACATAGCCAAACGAATGGAACGTAATGAATTAATAATAAATAGCAATAATGATAAAAACTTTTTATGAATATTTATTATTAATTTGTTCCGTTCCATTTGTTTAGATGCAGCATTCGTTATTTCGGATAATTCGTAACTTCGGATAAATTCGTATTTGTTACGTTCACTAACAGCCAAATTTGAAAGGAAATTACAATACCTATAATTTAATAGTTAGTTACTATTGCAGATTTTTGAATTTTCGGGTTTTTGGATTTTCACATTTCTAATTTACAAATGTACGAAGTTTCGAATTTACGAATGTACGAAGTTTCGAATTTACGAATGTACGAAGTTTCGAATTTACGAATGTACGAAGTTTCGAATTTACGAATGTACGAAGTTTCGAATTTACGAATGTACGAAGTTTCGAATTTACGAATGTACGAATTTTCTGAATGTACGAATTTACGAATTGCGATCATAACGAATGACCCGAAAAACAAAAAAATAAACTAATAAAACGAAAACGAAAGAATTTTTTGGCAGTGCACATGTCTAGCCTAAAGTAAACAAAATGTCTTCTTCAGGGTATGAAAGTGTCTCCTTCTGTGTGTGTGTAACAGTTTTTTATACTATTACAAATCTACAAGTCAGCAAAATGCAGCTATATCCATATATAGTTTGATCTAGAGGTGAAATGATCGTAATAGCAATTCTAAATACTCTCATTGTTAATAGCTTACACGTCTTTTAAACTTCTTTGATTGACAGGAACAAGTAACAGTATTCTATAAAAAACCCGTAGTGTTGACCTTCTGCTAAATGGCCACTTCTTGTAATGGATACATTCTTTAAGTAACAGAAATTCAGTTCTGTACCAAAACTTACAAATGCAATTAACCACTTAAAGACCGAGCCTCTTTCTGAGATGTGGTGTTCACAAGTTAAAAAACGTTTTTTTTTTTTTTGCTAGAAAATTACTTAGAACCCCCAAACATTATACATTTTTTTTTTCTAACACCCTAGAGAATAAAATGGCGGTCGTTGCAAAACTTTCTGTCACACCATATTTGCGCAGCGGTCTTACAAGTGCACTTTTTTTATCAATTTACTCGGCGTAACATTATCTTTCACAACATAAAAAAAAACATTGGGCAAACTTTACTGTTTGTCTTATTTTTTTAATTCAAAAAAGTGATTTTTTTTTCCAAAAAAAGCGCGCTTATAAGACCGCTGCGCAAATACGGTGTGAAAAAAGTATTGCAATGACCGCCATTTTATTCTCTAGGGTGTTAAAAAAAAACAAAAAAAACAATATATAATGTTTGGGGGTTCTAAGTCATTTTCTAGCAAAAAAAAACTGTTTTTAAACATGTAAACACCTAAATTCCAAAACGAGGCTGGTCCTTAAGTGGTTAATACAATTCTATATAATCGGACAAGAAACAGGAAGTGGGCTGTATAAGGGATTTACTGGCAGAAAAAGAAAAATGTTTTACTATCCAAAGTTTTTACATTTTACCTTCTGCTAAAACTTTTGTGAATCAGTACTGCTTGGACCTTGAAGAAGGGGACACACCCCGAAAGCTCGCCCATGAAAAATGATATGTTAGTGCAAATAAAAAAAGTATCACGGACAGTACTCAATTTTCACTATCCAAAGTTAAATCAACAAGAGCAGAAACTTGAATAGATGGAAAGATGACAAAAATAACTGAAGGTCCAATTTCCTGATTACAGAGCTGTACTGATTTGTGCTCGGCTTTACCAGTATATTTCTCTGCTGGCAGCTCGCCCCAAGGAATAAAAAAAAGCTTTGATCTGTTTACACGAGAGTGATAAATGGTTCCATGGAATCTTTTGTATTCTGTTAGAACAACATTATTGACCTCCTTTCTTTTAAAAGTCAGTAAATCAACTTCTCAATTGAAATGGAAAGTTCTCAGGCCCGGAACAAATTTTGGAACACGGGGGTCAACATTTTCAGAAGCAGAGGTCAGCAGCTTCCATGTTTCTCTCATGAGCTGGTAACCTATCCTGAGAGAGCTCAGGGTGGGGGGGGGGGGGGGGGGCGGTGACGCCGGTGTCGTTTGTTTGCAGAGAGTAGGTGGGGCGGTGGCACAGTTTGCTGCATTTGCAGGCCCGGTGCACAGCAGGAGTATGTGTATTTGGGGGGGAGGGGGGAAGATTACAAGGGTATAGCTGGCCACAGACTTTGGCCAACACTCAAAGATTTGCATGCACCAGGTCCGTCTTTAAGACCGGGCAAAAGGGGCAGCTGCCCTGGGCCCTGTCATTGTTTTGGGGGCCCCAAAGCAGCTGCCTCCTACTTGCCAACTATCCCAGTGTAAATTCCCTTGTCCCTTGAAGTTTTAGTCCTGTGCTGTGTCCTGATATCTCAGTGTGAAGCGCTGCTACTAATGCTGCCCAGCTCTGCCCTATTTTTGTGCACAGATGACTCACCTGCAGACCCTGTGTTTACATATAAATATCTGGCATTCATATGTAAATAGCAGCAGCATTCATATGTAAATTGATGCATCCGGAGGCATAGATATGTAAATAAAGGCAGCATTCATATGTATATCATGCCCCCTGCAGCGAGGAGATGATGTGCTGTAACCTCTAGCAACCAATCAGTGAGCAGTATTACTGTACAGTAATCTCTAGCAACCAATCAACAAGCAGAAATCATGTGCTGTAACCTCTAGCAACTAATCAGTGAGCCGTACTGTGTGCTGTAACCTCTAGCAACCAGTCAGTAAGCGGTAATGATGCACCGTAACCTCTGGCAACCAATCGCAATCGCTGCCTGATCTGATACAGTAAACTGATTTTAAGTCTAGCTGCTAATTATTGTATGTCTCAGAGCAGGTGGAGAACGAAATTGTATGGGGTAGGGGGGTGGAGGGGCAAGAAAACATTTGCCCGAGGTCCAATCAATTCTAAAAACGGCCCTGGCATGCACAACTGCATTGTCTCAAATGCTGGCCAACCTTCTTTTGTCATGTGACCAGTGGCAGCCCATCCATACGGGGCGCAGGGGCGGCGCCCCCTAATCCATGCGCCCGACCCCTAATCTACATGTAGGCTGCTGGACGGATGGATTCCAATTAGGTTTTTTTTGTTTTGTTTTTTTTTTTTTTTTTTTTTAGAAGCCTGAGGCTCTAATTGGCTTCAGAGTCCTGACCTCAACCCGATAGAACACCTTTGGGATGAATTAGAGCGGAGACCGCAAGCCAGGCCTTCTCGTCCAACATCGGGGGCCTGACCTCACAAATGCGCTTCTGGAAGAATGGTCAAACATTCCAATAGACACACTCCTAAACCTTGTGGACAGCCTTCCCAGAAGAGTTGAAAAGGAATAGAAAGGCGCCTCTATGTGCAGTATGCAAAATTTAATAAAGTGCACAAAGGGTTAAAAGCACTTACAAGATCGTTGAGTGTTAAAAAAACATGATAAAATGAGGAGTCCTCACCTGTGGCATGTGTTCATCCTCAGCACGGTGGTAGAGAGCAGTGTAGGGCCGTCCAGCTGTAAAGCGTTCTCGTACCTGTTGGAGGGATTAGGCAGCAGCGAAGCCTGTGTTCCGGGTTCTCTGCGGGGCACACAAGGCTGATGGCGTCAGTGAGGAGAAAGGGGCGGTAACGCGTTTCGGAGCATGTGCAGCTCCTTCGTCAGACCTAAACTACCTACGCCCATACTCCTCAAGCTGGCCTATGAATGGTGAGGGGGAGGAGTAAGGGGAGGAGTATGGGCAGGAGTTAGATACACAATGATAAGGGAAGTAACGCATTTCGGAGCATGTGCAGCTCCTTCGTCAGACCTACACCCATACACCTCAAGCTGTCTTATGAATGGTGAGGGGGAGGAGTAAGGGGAGGAGTATGGGCGGATGTTGGATACACAATGATAAGGGAAGTGACAGGTGTAGTACGAGATACAGGAACATATTTGGGGGGCACACCATACAATGCGTTTAAATTCAAGATGGTGTTGCTATAAGACCTACAAACAGTACAAAATATTTTACAGCGCACACATACACATCGTGTATTACGAGGACGGCCAAGGCGACCGTGCAACCACAAATTGCATCGTTCATGTCAGTGCTACGCTACATACAATGAAGTCCTGAAGGAATTTGACACAGAGGTACAGGGTACAGATGGCAATGATAAATATGCATACAAAGGTTGACATTGAATCAGTACACAGGTGTGTTACATGGTCGGTCGTGCGTCTATATGCACGTGTTATAAAGGCGGCCGGGCGTTTGTGCACTTACAAATAAGGATGTAAGTCTAATGTTGAGTTGACAATGAATAAATATACAGCCGTGTCACAAGGGCAGCCGGGCGTCTATACATATGTGTCCTTTTTTTTTTAGATCTTCAGCGTTGCGTCTCCTCTAACCAAAGTGCTATCTCATCACTATCATCCCTCTGACCAGCTATCCACCTCCACCAGAGTGCCCCTTATCTCCTCTCTGTTTTATTCCCAGAAGAGTTGAAGCTGTTATAGCTGCAAAGGGTGGGCCAACTCAATATTGAACCCTACGGACTAAGACTGGGATGCCATTAAAGTTCATGTGTGTGTAAAGGCAGGTGTCACAATACTTTTGACAACATAGTGTTAGTGTATGTGTGTGTACGTAAACAGTTTACTGGGAGAACTTGTTTAAACACATTAATCACAGCGGTAATTCTGATACAAGAAAAATGACAGTAGTAACAATCAGGGTGAGTAAAGAAAAACCTCAAACTCCATGGTCACTTGAGAACATATGCAGAAGGGCTAAAAGTGGAATCTGTAATCAATATGGTAGATCCTTTATATTGAACCCGCTCCACTCCCTCCTCGGAGCATACACACACATTAAACCTAGAATGCTAATTTGTAGTCCTGTGAGCCTCCGGGTAATTGACCAAATCTGGTCTCCAAAATAGTATATCTTTGCAAATGATCAGCTGCTAACGTTTCGCATGTCTCATAATCGTGCAAAATAGTTCAACCAAATTGTACACACGCTGCGCTTATCAAAATAAAAAATAAGAAATTTCCACTAAAATATTAATAAAGTGATATTGTGCCTAACATATACAAAATCTATTAATACTATACTATTATTATTATTATTATTATTATTATACAATATTTATATAGCGCCAACAGTTTACGTAGCGCTTTACAACTTGAGGGTAGACAGTACAAATACAATACAATTTGATACAGTAGGAATCAGAGGGCCCTGCTCACTTAGAGCTTACAATCTAAGAGGGAAGGTTAAGAGAT
This sequence comes from Aquarana catesbeiana, assembly GCF_042186555.1. Lineage (NCBI taxonomy): Eukaryota > Metazoa > Chordata > Amphibia > Anura > Ranidae > Aquarana > Aquarana catesbeiana. The sequence goes on from NC_133325.1 coordinate 777,169,308, forward strand.
ACAAGAGGTAATAGCTGTGGGTGATGTGCTGATTGAGAAGATAAATGTACAGTTGTTAGGTGGGGGCCAGATAGGCTTCTCTGAAGAGATGAGTTTTCAGGGATCGTCTGAAAGTGGATAAGGTAGGAGAAAATCGGACGGATTGGGGAAGAGCATTCCAGAGGATGGGGGAGGCTCTGGAGAAGTCCTGAAGGCGAGCATGGGATGAGGTGACAAGGGAGTTTGAGAGCAGGAGGTCTTGGGAGGAGCGAAGAGAACGATTAGGTTGGTATTTTGTGACTAGGTTAGAGATGTAGCTAGGGGCCAGGTTGTGGATGGCTTTGTAAGTTATAGTTAGTATCTTGAATTTAATTCGGTGACTGAGTGGCAGCCAATGGAGGGATTGGCAGAGGGGTGTAGCAGACGCTGAGCGGTTTGTGTGGTGGATGAGCCTGGCCGCAGCGTTCATGATGGACTGAAGTGGGGATAGCCTATTTAGAGGTAAACCAATGAGGAGGGAGTTGCAGTAGTCAAGGCGGGAGATGACCAGGGAGTGGATTAGAAGCTTTGTGGTGTCATTGGTTAGGAAGGGGCGTATCTTGGAGATGTTGCGAAGACAGAGGCGGCAAGCTTTGGATAGTGATAGAATGTGGGGTCGAAAGGTTAGTTCAGAGTCCAGGATTACACCTAGGACCTTGGCGTGGGGAGATGGGTTGATAGTTGAGCCGTTGATCTTGACAGGGAGATCAGGGGAAGTGGCACCTGAGGGAGGAAATATCATGAGCTCGGTTTTGGATAGGTTGAGTTTGAGAAAGTGATGTGACATCCAGGCTGATATGTCTGCTAATAAGTTGGTAATGCGTGAGGAGACAGATGGAGAGAGCTGGGGGGTGGAGAGATAGATTTGGGTGTCATCAGCGTAGAGATGATATTTAAAGCCGTGGGAGGCAATCAATTGACCCAAGGAGGTGGTGTAGATTGAGAAAAGGAGAGGTCCGAGAACAGAACCTTGGGGGACCCCGACGGAAAAAGGAAGAGGAGAAGAGGAAGTAGAGTTGTAAGTGACACTGAAGGAGCGGTGGGATAGGTAGGATGAGAACCAGCGAAGACTACAGTCACGGAGACCAAAGGAGTGGAGTTTTTTGAGGAGGAGGGGGTGGTCCACTGTGTCAAAGGCAGCAGAGAGATCCAGGAGAAGTAGTACAGAATAGTGTCCATTGGCTTTAGCCATTAGTAGGTCATTTGAGAGTTTAAGGAGAGCAGTTTCCGTGGAGTGTTGAGGGCGAAAACCGGACTGAAGGGGATCAAGAAGTTTATTCATGGTCAGATGGTCGCTTAATCGGTTGTAGACCAGTCTTTCAAGAAGTTTGGAGGAGAAGGAGAGTAAGGAGATGGGACGTAAGTTGTTGAGATTGGTGGGATCCAGTGAGGGCTTTTTTAGTATGGGGGTGACTAGCGCATGTTTTAGAGAGTTTGGGAAGATGCCACAAGAGAGGGAGAGGTTGAAAATGTGAGTTAGAGAGCGTAGAATCGAGTCAGAGGGTGAGCGTAGCATTTGCGAGGGAACAGGATCCAGGGGGCAAGTGGTTAGATGAGTGCTAGATAAAAGTTTAGCAACCTCAGTAGTAGTAGCAGGGTTGAATGAGGGAAGTAATGATTGTATCTGTGGACATGGGGTGTTGCATGGGGGAGGTTTTTGCGCATTGGCGATCTCCTCATGAATTGTATCAATCTTAGTTTTGAAGTGATTGGCAATCTCCTGGGCAGTGAGTGAGTTGGTGGGTGGAGGCAGTGGAGGACAGAGTAGAGTGTTGAAGGTAGAGAAGAGTTGACGTGGACTGGATGAGAAGGTGTTGATGAGTGTGATAAAGTAGGTCTGTTTGGCAGTGTGAAGGCAGGAGTAGTATTTTAGGAGGGCAGATTTATATTGTGTGAAGTCTTCCTGGGTCTTAGTCTTATGCCACAGGCGCTCAAGAGCGCGGCTACGTTTTCTGAGACTTCTGGTGTCATCTGTTTGCCAGGGTTGTAGCAGTCGGGGCCTAATTCTGCGTGTAGTGAGGGGGGCCAGCTTGTCTAGGGAGGAAGACAGTGAGCTGTTGTAAACGAAAGTAGCTAGGTTGGGGCAGGACAGGGGGGAGATTTTGTCATAGAGGTGATCAGTAGCAGAGTAGAGAAGAGAAGGGTTGAGGTGGCGAAGGTTTCTGCGTGTAACTGTTAGGCGGTTGGAGGGAGAAGAGGTGGAAGACAAGGAGAGAGCAAAACTAATAAGGTGGTGATCAGAGAGTGGGAGTGGATTGTTGGAAAGGTTGCACGGAGTGCACAGATAGGAGAAGGCAAGGTCAAGGGTGTTGCCATTGGAGTGGGTAGGAGCCTGTATCCATTGCTTCAGGTCAAGCGATGAGGTTAGACTGAGAAGTTTAGAAGTAATAGTAGTGTTAGTGTTGACAGGGATGTTGAAGTCCCCAAGAATAATTGTGGGGATTTCAGAAGAGAGAAAGTAGGGTAGCCAGGCAGAGAAGTCATCAAGAAAGGCTGATACCGGTCCAGGGGGCCGGTAGATGACAGCAATTCTTAGAGAAATGGGAGAGAAAAGACGAATGCAGTGTGCCTCAAAAGAGGAGAGTATCAGAGAGGGAGGTGGGTGAAGAACCTGATAGGTGCTGCATGGAGCTAGAAGGATTCCCACTCCACCTCCCTTCCGTCCACTTGGTCTGGGGGAGTGAGTCCAGAGAAGGCCCCCATGGGAGAGGGAAGCAGGAGAAATAGTATCCGATTCATGAAGCCAGGTTTCAGTAATGGCAAGTAGGTTAAAGGAATTTGTGATGAAGAGGTCGTGGAGGGCGGTGAGTTTGTTGCAGACAGAACGTGCATTCCACAGGGCACAGGAAAAGGGGGGGCTGGTATTGGAAAGAGGAATAGAGACCAAGTTCTGTGGGTTACTATACGTTTAATGTGCAATAAATTTCAATGAATGAATAAATAGGTAAAAATGCTCCAATAAGCCTGTGTATTGCAAATATTCCACAAAGGTTGTGCAATTTTCAAACATTAATAGATAATTCAACACAAACATCCATGCGATTTAGTGTTGCATCCAAGCATATCAGTACTGCATCTATGCAATATGGTGTTAGTGCAATGTTCGAACAATAACAAGTTAAAAAATACAAAAAAACGCATCCATGCGATTTGGTGCTACATCCATGTGATTCTATTCAATTCAGTGCTGTGTTGCTGTGCAATAATTAAATTAACAGTCCGATTTAGTGTTGCATCCATGCATTTCAGTGCTGCATCTATGCAATATGGTGTTAGTGCAATGTTCAAACAATAAAAAGTTAAAAAAGACAAAAAAAGAAAGAAAAAAAAACGCATCCATGCGATTTGGTGTTGCATCCATGTGATTCTATGCAATTCAGTGCTGTGTTGCTGTGCAATGATCAAATTAACAGTCCACAGATCTTCCACATTCCATTCATGCGTTATGGTGAACACAAACTAAAGTGCTGTGCGCTCATACAAGTGCTCCCCCCCCCCCCCACAGGTGATAGCCCCTCACCTTAGGGCGTGCGACCTTGCAATTAAGCTTGGTCAGAATGCACCTTAGAACCTCTCTGGGTTCGATGTTATATACAGGGTCCTGGATAGATTTGCACTGATGCCTCTGTTCCTCACAGCAGTCCCGTTTGTACCTCAATATATCAACATAAAAAAGGACTTCATGGTGCAGTATGTACTAAATTTATTAAAATCATAAACAAATCCCGCAATGGGTACTCACAGCAACAAGGCGCTTAAGGGCGCAACACTAAAACAGCAGAGACGAATGGGCAACAGCGGCCGGTATGGGGTGGCGTGCTAATCTGTCCCAACAGGTTGTATGTATAACGTTCCGTCCTGTCCCCTTCCCCTACGCGTGTTCGATACAAGGGGTATTTCGTATCTTCACCCCCTGATCTATTACATATTGCAAATCCGTTAATGGAACTATGAATCTGCAATCATGTACATTTATTGACATTTTTATATGTGAAATGCCTCATTTAAAGTCCCAGGACCTTTTGGTATTTACAAGACTACAGGTATTGAAGAAACACAGCATCACCTGGGCCTTTGCACACAGGACCTTTTCACAGCTGTGTCTTCAGGTTCAGGTTGTGGAATAGCCTAGTCATCAGTTTACATAACAACGGATGACTGGCCAGGTCAATGGGGCAAAATATTTCTCTTTGGATAGAAGACAATAGAATCAATAAAAGCTTCTGTAAGCTCTGGCAAGCTTCCCGCACCCTGGTACGGTGACCGTGAGATTAACTGCTGCTTACCTGGCGGTGAGATCGGCACATTTTAGACACCCACCCAGCAGATCCAGCGTTGCCCAGTGGAGATGTTGTTCTCCTCTGGCAGCGCCCAGTCTCATATTGCCATGCTTTCCTGTGACGTTGAAAGGTTGCTGGCTGTTCCAGGTTCAGCCAGCGTGCCTACCAATGACGCACCAATAGGATATATATATATTTATTTATTTATTTATTTCAGGTACTTATATAGCGCCGTCAATTTACGCAGCGCTTTACATATACATTGTACATTCACATCAGTCCCTACCCTCAAGGAGCTTACAATCTAAGGTCCCTAACTCACATTCATACATACTAGGGACAATTTAGACAGGATCCAATTAACCTACCAGCATGTCTTTGGAGTGTGGGAGGAAACCGGAGTACCCGGAGGAAACCCACGCAGGCACAGGGAGAACATGCAAACTCCAGGCAGGTAGTGTCGTGGTTGGGATTCGAACCAGCGACCCTTCTTACTGCTAGGCGAAAGTGCTACCCACTGCACCACTATATATATATATATGAGAGTTAAAAAAATGCTTGCTAATCATGTAGAGCAGTGGTTCTCAACCTCAGTCCTCAAGTACCCCCAACGGGCCATGTTTTGGGAACTTCCCTTAGATAAAATAGCTCTTATCAATACCATGTTATTGATATTGATTTAAAGCAGCTGTGCAAAGTAAAGGAAAACATGACCCATTGGGGGTACTTGAGGACTGAGGTTGTGAACCACTGGTGTAGAGGACCTGAGGAGGGGTGCAGCGGAGAATTACATTTTTTGAGGCTGAAAATCCACTTTTAACCTAACCTTATTTTGTTTTCCTAATACGTTGGACACACACTACTACTCTGGCAACTCCATTGATCTTGTCTTCTTGCAACCTTCCCGCCTTGCAACTTCTCCAACACCCTTTTTCCTCTCTTTGATCACAACCTTATCCAAATTTTATTCTCCTTGTCTGCAACCAGCTATCTCTCCAACCAACCAACCAACCAACCAGCAGTTATCCGTGGAAACCTTCACCATTTTAACCCAGTTCGCTTTTGCCCAATTTCACTTCAGACCCCCTTTTAATCCAACATCCTCAAGATGTGGAACAAGCAGAACCAATCTTTGGATCACGCAATGCTTCTGTCAGGTCAAGCGAAGGTCTCCCTGGTGTATTTCCAGTCTTGCCTTGGTATTGGGAAAGTTGTTCCTTCACAGGACTTGGAACATGGCAATGACAGATGCAAGCCTTAAAGGCTTGAGCGGAGTTTATAACTCCCATCATTTTCAGGAGACCTGGTCCTATCAGGAGTCAAAAGTACACAAATAACGTTCTGGAACTGAAAGTCATCAGACCGTCTTTACAATATTGGACTCCCAATCTACAATGTCACCATTAGGAGTACAGTTGGACAATGCCACAGCAGTAACCTACTTAAATAATCAAGGGCACAGTAGAAGCCTAGCAGCTCTGAAAGAAATGAGTCTAATACTCTCATGGGCAGAAACGTATGTTACAGCTCTCTTGGTCATCCACATTAATGGAGTGGACAATTGTCAGGTGAATTCTCTAAGCTGTTAATGCCTAGACCTGGGGGAGCGGGGCCTCTGCACCCCGAGATCTTTCAAAACCTCTGTCAAAGGTGGGGAATTTTAACCATCTTTTCTGCTATGGACTACAACAAAATTTCACCCCTTCTCTGCCCTGATCTGGCCACTTCTGTCTACAACTCACTCTCATCCTCCTTGGATACGCTGGATCTCTTCTCTACATTGGTCTGATGCTGCATCTGTCCCCCGCTGCTTCCAAGATTGAGAACTGAGCGATCAAAAACCGCTGATTGCTCGGTTCCCATTCTTCTGTGAGCAGAGAGCTGGCGACTCAGTCACCGGCTCTCTGCTCTGGCCCTCCAGTGCTCACTGGGGCATCGGGTTGTGGGGGGGGGGGGAGTGGCTGGCTTAGTCTCCCAGTGGCTCACTGAGAGGCTGAGCCTGCTCCCGGTCCAGACATCTGGGTGAATCCCAACTGTAAAGTCATGATCAATCCAGAGCCTGGACCAGTTGAGTGGCATCAGCCGACAGCAGGCTTTTAGCTTGCTGTCAGCTGAAAATGGGTCACAGGAGCGCTTGAACTCCACTCCTGTGATCTATAGGAGAAGTAGTAAGCTTTGGCCATACTTCTCCTTTGAAGCTGGACTCTAGGTATGATCTTTATTAGGTAAGCATGCAAATCGCATATCTGAGGGACTGCTGGGGGAGCTGACAATCACTGTAGTAGTCGGCGCTACTACTAGCCCTGATCCTCTTGCCCCACTGCATACTGATCACAGGGGGGGCTCTTGCTTCGCACTGCCACAATTCACAGAATATCTTATTTTTTTCTGTGAATACAAGGCTTCCTCTGATTGGACTCCAGCAGGGGCGGCCCGTCCATTAAGGGCGCATGGGTGCCACCTCCTCTTTCCATCACCGCTTTCACCCCCTATTCGTGCATTCGGCCCCTTTCAGGATTCCGGGCACATGAATTACAGCGGCGGGTTTGTTTTTGAAGCACATGATTAGAGCCAGAGGCTCTAATAGGCTTAAAAATAGGGTGGGCTCATGGCAAAGAGCATTGCGATCGGAGCCCACCCAGGTGTATTAGAAGAGCAAATGAATATTCCCTTTTCTAACACTGAATCGCCTCTCCACCAATCAGGAAGTGCGGGTCTCATACCCGTTTCCCAATTGGCTGAAAGGACAGGCGATCCTATTGGATGCCCAGGAGAAGGAGGAGGGAGATGCACGGCAGAAGCCGCCATGATCCACAGGAAGGGGGAGAAAGAGAGCTGCCGCTCGCCGGATGCGCTGCCCGCCCGCTTCCTAGATAGGGTTAGTGCAGGGTTTTGATGTCCCGACCGTCCTTCCGGGAGGGGCTTCCTGCCAACTGACCAGGACTGGGGAGTGTATGTTTGCTGCCCAGCCAAAAGGAAAAACCACCAGCCGCCACTGGACTGGACAGTGAGTTAAAGTGATTGTTCTTAAGCTTGCCTTATCGTGGTGTGTATAATCAGGGGTGTGTAGTGGGTGGGTGAAGTAGGGCTGGACTTTGTCAGTGGTATGTGGTCTGTGGTAGCTTGAGTCATAGTCAGGTGTGTGTCCGTGTATGTGGTCTGTGGTAGCTTGAGTCATAGTCAGGTGTGTGTCCGTGTATGTGGTCTGTGGTAGCTTGAGTCATAGGTGTGTGTCCATGCATTGAGGTGCAAGGTAGACTACGGCAGCATTTATGCTCACTGAAGACTGAGAACCGAGCAATCAGTGGTCTTTGATCGCTCAGTTCTCAGTCTTTAGAAAATGACTGGCAGATCTTTTGCAAGGTATACATTTCTGAAGAATCTGTGCCATTGCTTCACCTCTTGCCTGCTAACCTCCTTAAGAACATCTTCAGGCTGGTGACAACCACCCTGAGTTTCCTGTGAGTCTACCCAAGCAACTCCCACCCAACAGCTTACAAAACCAACATCTTCACCAATGCAAGCCTAATTTAACTTTTAGGAGGTGGCCAAGATTTTAGATTGCAATTGCATGGCAATAATACATAAATGACCTAAAGGTTCATATGTTTCATTCTGTTCTGAGAATGTGCTGCATTCCATCCTCTCTGACTCGTGTTTCTCTTCACCTGCAGGTTGTGGTATAAAGGCTATTTCGGAGGTGTGACTGCCATGACCAAGAACCAGTTTGCCAAGGTGAACGGGTATTCAAACAATTACTGGGGCTGGGGAGGTGAGGACGACGACCTACGGCTCAGGTAAGGCTTCATGTACATGGGACGTTGTTCAACCTCTCCTGAAAGATTTAACTTGACGGCTAGAAACCGGCATCTAAAAACGTTTAGCCGTGTTTACATGCCGTGTTTAGCCGCGTTTGTAAAAAAAATTTGTTTTTTTTTCAAAATAGCCAAAAAATGAAAAACACCTGTAAACGAAACGCTGCTAAACGCGAGTTGCCGCGTTTAGCAGCGTTTGACGTTTGAAATGCCTCTAAACACCGCTTCTGAACGCATTTTTTGGGTTCCCAAAAAAGCCTCTAAACACAACTGCCTAGAAACGACTATAAACGCCCCTGTGTACATGTACTGATAAGATAACAGAGGAGAGTTCAGGAGCAGTTGCAAAAAAAAATGCCCAACTGCTCCTAAACGTCCGTTTATCAGCAGCAGTGTACATGAGGCCTGAGGGAAATTTTCAGGCTGGGGGCTGCAATGTCCTCGCTGTACAACCATATGATGCAACTCGTTGACCTTTTTATCGGTACTTTCCTCCAACCAATTTCACCTTCACAAGCTCCACAGTAAATTTACACTATATTGTCAAAAGTATTGGGACACCTGCCTTTATACGCACATGAACTTTAATTGCACACCAGTCTTGGTCTGTAGGGTTCAATATTGAGTTGGCCCACCCTTTGCAGCTATAACAGCTTTAACTCTTCTGGGAAAGCTGTCCACAAGGTTTAGGAGTGTGTCTATGGGAATGTTTGACCATTCTTCCAGAAGGGCATTTGTGAGGTCAGGCACTAATGTTGGACGAGAAGACCTGGTTTGCAGTCTCCGCTCTAATTCATCTCAAAGGTGTTCTGTCGGGTTGAGGTCAGGACTTTGTGCAGGCCAGTCAAGTTCCTCCACCCCATACTCGCTCATCCATGTCTTTATGGACTTTGCTTTGTGCACTGGTCCAAATCATTTGGCGGAGGTGGGTTTAGGGTGTGGGGTTCTTTCAGGGGTTTGGGCTTGGCCCCTTAGTTCCAGTGAAGGGAACTCTTAAGGTGTCCGCATACAAAGACATTTTGGACAATTTCATGCTCCCAACTTTGTGTGAACAGTTTGGGGATGGCCCCTTCCTGTTCCTACATGACTGCCCACCAGAACACCTTTGAGATGATTTTGAGCAAAGACTGAGATCCAGGCCTTTTTGTCCAACATCAGTGTCTGATGCACTTCTGGAAGAATGGTCAAACATTCCCATAGACACACTCCTAAACCTTGTGGACGGCCTTCCCAGCAGAGATGTAGCTGCAAAGGGTGGGCCAGCTCAATATTAAACCCTGCAGACTAAGGCTGGGATGCCATTAAAGTTCATGTGCGTGTAAAGGCAGGTGTCCCAATACTTTTGACAATATAGTGTATATAGCAATCTTTTGAAAAAACTGCAAAATTTTTCGAATCCACCTGGACCAACTAACATACGAAATGAATTTCAAAACCATGAATCGGTCCAACATAACGAATACAGTGAAACTAAATTCTTCCATTACCGCATGCATCCGAAATGAAACGAACATTTCCGGCGTGCACATGTCTAATAAAGCTACACAAATATATAGAAGCACAAGTATTTATTGCACAAATTTTTAAAAAAATGAAGGCGAGAAACATCTTTCACATATAAAAGGCATAGAAGAATGATAATTCCCCAACAAATTGTTATTCTGTCACCACATTTCGTGAAGACCATTTCATCAGGACATAGGCACCAATCTTTACAAATGCTGTAGCACAAGTCTGTCAGACCAAAAACCAAACAGACATAGGGTTCATGGGAGTAGTCAGTCTCCCCGGGCTTGAGGAGAGGACATGGGGTCACCTAGGTCTAAATTTATAGAATGCATACAAAATCTGGGCACAAATCCCGCAGCCAACAATGTATATGTATGAGGCTGGCAGGGATGTATATTTGCACCCATAACACGCAACATCATAAACCGTGAAAATGGGGCGCAATCCAGTTTACCCAAACTTGGTGAACAACCTGATAGTGGTGTAACAGATTCTCGACATGTCCCAGCCTGTGTACGAATGGAAAATGATAAATAGTGTTCAAATTTTTTTTACAAATAAGTGAAAAGTGTGGGGTACATTTGTATTTAGCCCCCACGAGTCAATACTTTGTAGAACCTCCTTTCACTGCAATTACAGCTACAAATCTTTTTGGGGATGTCTCTACCAGCTTTGCACATCTAGACAGTGAAATTTTTTCCCATTCTTCTTTGCAAAATAGCTCTGTCAGATTGGATGGAGAGCATCTGTGAACAGCAATTTTCAAGTCAAATTCTCAATTGGATTTAGGTCTGGACTTTGACTGGGCTATTCTAACACATGAATATGCTTTGATCTAAACCATTCCATTGTAGCTCTGGCTGTATGTTTCGGGTCGTTGTCCTGCTGGAAGGTGAACCTCCATGCCAGTCTCAAGTCTTTTGCAGACTCTAACAGGTTTTCTTCTAAGATTGCCCTGTATTTGGCTCCATCCATCTTCCCATCAACTCTGACCAGCTTCCCTGTCCCTGCTGAAGAAAAACATCCCCACAACATGATGCTGCCACCACCATGTTTCACGGTGGGGATGGTGTGTTCAGGGTGATGTGCAGTGTTAGTTTTCTGCCACACATAGCGTTCTGCTTTGAGGCCAAAAAGTAACATTTTGGTCTCATTTGACCAGAGCACCTTCTTCCACATGTTTGCTGTGTCCCCCACATGGCTTCTTGCAAACTGCAAACGGAACTTCTTATGGCTTTCTTTCAACAATGACTTTCTTCTTGCCACTCTTCCATAAAGGTTAGATTTGTGGAGAACACGACTAATAGTTGTCCTGTGGACAGATTCTCCCACCTGAGCTTTGGATCTCTGCAGCTCCTCCAGAGTTACCATGGGCCTCCTGGCTGCTTCTCTGATTAATGCTCTCCTTGCCCAGCCTGTCAGTTTAGGTGGACGGCCATGTCTTGGTAGGTTTGCAGTTGTGCCATACTCTTTCCATTTTACGATGATGGAATGAACAGAGCTCCTGTGAGATGTGAGATGAAAGCTTAGGATATTTTTTTTATAACCTAACCCTACTTTAAACTTCTCCACAACTTTATCCCTGACCTGTCTGGTGTGTTGGGAAGGTGATTCACCGCTCAGGTAGACTTGCTTCCAGGTGTGTGTTAAGTAGATCCTTCAGAGGAGGGGAGTCCCAGGTGCTGGCTAAATGCAAATTGAAGCAAGGTTTGAAACAAGAGAATCTGGATGCCGCACGCTGGATAAAGTTGAAAATTCTTCTTTATTGTAAAAATAGGATCATCAAAAATACAGGACAATCAGGCAGATGGTACAGACACAGCTGACGCGTTTCGCACTCTAGTTTGAGTGCTTACTCACAGATCTGTCAGCTATGAGTAAGCACTCAAACTAGAGTGCGAAATGCGTCAGCTGTGTCTGTACCATCTGCCTGATTGTCCTGTATTTTTGATGATCCTATTTTTACAATAAAGAAGAATTTTCAACTTTATCCAGTGTGCGGCATCCAGATTCTCTTGTTTCAAACCCTGTCTGGTGTGTTCCTTGGCCTTTATGATGCTGTTTGTTCTCTAAGGTTCTCTAACAAACCTCTGAGGGCTTCACAGAACAGCCATATTTATACTGAGTTTAAATTACACACAAGTGGACTCTATTTTCTAATTAAGTGACTTCTGAAGGCAATTGGTTCCATTCGATTTTTAGTTAAGGGGTATCGGAGTAAAGGGGGCTGAATAGAAATGCATGCCACACTTTTCAGATATTTATTTGTAAAAAGTGTTGAAAACCATTTAGCATTTTCCTTGCACTTCACAATTACGTGCCTCCTTTTTGTGTTGGTCTATCACATAAAATCCCAATAAAAATATATTTACGTTTTTGGTTGCAACATGGCAAAATGGGGAAAATTTCAAGGGGTACGAATACCGTACAGTATAAATAGAAAGGTCTAAAATGCCCAGAATTCCACAGCCTTTGCCCAGCCTCTGATTAGTTCTAGGATGCATGACTTCATCATGCCTCCTTACAAGCGGAGAGGCCAGTCCTGATACTACTCAAAAGTGGGAGGTCCTGAAGACCTCCAGGTATCTGCTCAGGGTCCAGGTGAACAGGAGATCTGGCACTCGGTGTCTTTGTTGGTTGCTATGTTAGGCAAAAGGAGACCTCAATATAAGTCCAGTAGAATTATGGACAGAAAGTCATCTCTTTATGCACCAGCTTTATTTTATGTCTGGTTCCTTTAAAAAATCTCCCAAAACTTTTAGTCCATAAATCCATGTATGATAATTGTCTCTTCTCTCTGGGTTGGTGGGGGCATCAAAATCCTCTTTCCTGTCTTCCGTCTGTTTTGAGCGCCTGATGAAATAAATGTTGATTGTGGAAGGTATAATGCCGCTATGAGAAACGAGGACGCCCTATCAGTATGAGAAATCGGTCCATGAACAGTCCACATTGTCCCTGGATGAATAGAGAACGTGTTCAGGCAGAAAACTGATCACCTAATAACCATCCATTAATCCCACAAGACGTAGAGATCTTAGATGATTGGACTGGGCCCGAGCTATGGGAGAGGTTATGCTAGGACAGGGCTTGTAAATAAAGTGGACTGGTTAGTAAATTTACATGTCTACATGTATAAATTCCTGACATATTATTCAAATCCTGAAGAAAAATGGAGGTATTTTTTAATATCATTACGTTATTCATTAACACATATAGATTAAAAAAAAATGTATATATTTTAAATTTTTTAAGTGCATATATCTGACTTGTTAAAAAGGGAGAACTCTGTGTGTTGGGTATTTTTTTTTTTCTCCCTCCTACTCCTTTTTTTCCCCTCTTTATTTTCCTCCACTCCCCCCCCCCCTTCCTTTTTCTTCCTCCCATCTCTGGACTTCTAGTTGTCCTTTGTTAAAGGTTAACCATGCTGATTTTATTACTGTAATGTTGATGGTATATACAGATTAGGACTGTATGCAGACCATCTCATATCTAGAGTTTTCCCTGGAAATGCAAATGATTCCAATGATTTTTTTTTTCTCATGTATCTTTTATTTGCCTATGGTCTTGGGTACTCACCTGTTGACTCTTACACCATGGTTATATATTGGAAATTGCGTTTCCCTGTCTGGATACCCAGTTCATGTATGAATATAGATTACACTATATTGTCACTATTCTGATGATCTTTGTATTGAAAACAATAAAAATGTATTGAACGTAAAAAGTGAGAACCCTTTTTACAATCTCATAGCTGCTTATCAAACATCATAGATTTGACAATCTCCTATTTACATGGAAACCATCAGTCATTTTCATCCGGTGCCTTCACTGGAGCAAAGTCCACTTGTGTGTAGTCTCAGTAAAAAATATAATCTTTATCAAAGGAGAAGCAGATGTGTTGGATAAATTCATTTTTCTCTCTCACGCTTTTGCTCTCTTGCCCTTTCACTGTCTTTTTTTTTTTTTTTCTCGCTCTTCTTCTTTCTCATACTTTCTCTTTTTTTTTTTTTTTTTTTTTTTTTTTACTCTCTCGCTCTCGTTCTCAGTGGCGTCTCCAGTTTTCAAATTTAGGGGGGGCACATGGGGGGACAGGGACAAAAGTAGGGGGGCAACTATAAAATGCATATTATATATATATACTGGGGCCCTTTACTACGACCCCACAACGGGCCCTTTCACATGTTCTGCAGTGAGCTCCCTTCCTACTGTATTGGGCCCCCCCCCAGGGTGGCAGAAAACAAGAGATATATGTCACCAGCATACCAAGAAAATATAAGTATCCAAAGCAGTGGGAGAACTATCAGGGTTGCAAAGGTTGTCTTGCCTCCGGGCCCTGGTGTTCTGTCACTGTGGGGTTCCCCAGCCTCCTCTTACTGTCCTGCCCCTGCTATTGACAGTGCTGGTCTGGCATCTCTTGGAATTTACAGGCTGGTTCTCCTGTCCTAAGGATGGGAGAAATCAGTCTGTTTTTTCAGTAACTGAGAGTCCTGGTGGAGTCCTTCCTGCAACTCGCTCTTCTCTCTGCCAATGAGGATGCAGGTGAAGGAGCAGATCGGGCGGCCGTGGTTGTGTGAGCACTCGCATTATGCAGTGTCAGCGAGCAGGGGAGAGGGGGGGAATCACCCGCAGGAGCTGACTGGGGAGTCTCTCCCTCTTAGACATTGATTTTTTGTAAAAAGGGGGGGGCACATGGTGGGGCACAGCATAATGTTGGGGGGGGGGGGGGTCAGGGCCCCCTCTGGCCCCCTCCTAGGGACGCCATTGCTCGTTCTCTTGCTCTTTCTCTCACTCTCTCTTTCGCTCTTGCTTTCTCGCTCTTGTTCTTGTGCTCTCTCTCTCTTGTTTTTTCTTTGACTTGTTCTTTCTTTCACCATCATATTAACTTCATTTTTAGCTTGCAAGAATTGTTTTGTAGGATTGATATAATTTCTGTTCAAATAACACAATGATATGTGGGATCATGTGCTCCCTTGGCAAATATTTAATAAAAACTATTACTGAAAAATAAATAAATATAATTTATTTATACACAGTATCTATAGACACAATATGGCATTTACTGAGCAAGATTGATTGAAAAAAGATTATCTTCTGTTATCTATGTCTGGAACTGCATATACATCCCTTAAAAAGTGAACTTTAATCATCCTATGATAGAAATAATCTTATGTAAGATAAACTATGATTGCCATAATACTTTGAGATTGTAAAACCGATGATGTTTTAAAAGCAGCTAAGTTTTTTTTTTTTTTCCTTATGATTTTAAGATTTTAACAAGGAGGACATTTATAAATAAATAATATATAAATAAAAATAAAGTTTATTTTTATATAATATTTTATTATCTTTTCATGTGACAACATTGAAGAAATGACACTTTGCTACAAAGTAAAGTAGTGAGTGTACAGCTTGTATAACAGTGTAAATTTGCTGTCCCCTCAAAATAACTCAACACACAGCCATTAATGTCTAAACTGCTGGCAACATAAGTGAGTACACCCCTAAGTGAAAATGTCCAAATTGGGCCCAAAGTGTCAATATTTTGTGTGGCCACCATTATTTTCCAGCACTGCCTTCACCCTCTTGGGCATGGAGTTCACCAGAGCTTCACAGGTTGCCACTGGAGTCCTCTTCCACTCGTCCATGACAACATCATGGAGCTGGTGGATGTTAGAGACCTTGTGCTTCTCCACCTTCTGTTTGAGGATGCCCCACAGATGCTCAATAGGGTTTAGGTCTGGAGACATGCTTGGCCAGTCCATCACCTTTACCCTCAGCTTCTTAAGCAAGGCAGTGGTTGTCTTGGAGGTGTATTTGGGGTTGTAATCATATTGGAATACTGCCCTGCGGCCCAGTCTCCGAAGGGAGGGGATCATGCTCTGCTTCAGTATGTCACAGTACATGTTGGCATTCATGGTTCCATCAATGAACTGTAGCTCCCCAGTGCCAGCAGCACTCATACAGCCCCAGACCATGACAATCCCACCACCATGCTTGACTGTAGGCCAGAACACACTTGTCTTTGTATTCCTCACCTGGTTGCCACCACACACGCTTGACACTATCTGAACCAAATAAGTTTATCTTGGTCTCATCAGACCACAGAACATGGTTCCAGTAATCCATGTCCTTAGTCTGCTTGTCTTCAGCAAACTGTTTGCGGGATTTCTTGTGGATCATCTTTAGAAGAGGCTTCCTTCTGGGATGACAGCCATGCAGACCAATTTGATGCATTGTGCGGCGTATGGTCTGAGCACTGACAGGCTGACCCCTCACACCTTCAACTTCTGCAGCAATGCTGGCAGCACTCATACGTCTATTTCCCAAAGACAACCTCTGGATATGATGCTGAGCACGTGCACTCAACTTCTTTGGTCGATCATGATGAGGCCAGTTCTGAGTGGAACCTGTCCTGTTAAACCGCTGTATGGTCTTGGTCACCATGCTGCAGCTCAGTTTCAGGGTCTTGGCTAGGGATGAGCCTAACAACCACTGTTTCGGTTCGCAGCAGAACATGGGAACAGGCCAAAAATTTGTGCGAACACTGTTAAAGTCTATGGGACGCGAAAAATCAAAAGTACTCATTTTAAAGGCTGTTTTTCTAGCAGCAGTGATTTTATCAATACGAAAGTGAAACCATAGAAATTAAACATTCCTTTTAAATAACCTGCCTGAGGGGGTTTCCTTAGTATGCCTGTAAAGTAGCGCATCTTTCCCATGTTTATAACAGTACCACAGCAAAAGAACATTTCTAAAGGAAAAAAATGTAATTTAACTACTTGCCGCCTGCGCTATAGCCGTAAGACAGCTACAGCGCAGGCCGTAATTGCCGGGAGGGCGTCCATGGACGTCCTCCCAAGCAAGCTCGGTCTGCGTATCGCGCGCGGCACGCTCTGTGATCACCGAGTCTATGAGACTTGGCTGATCAGAGTAAGGGGTTGATCCCGGCCCCTTACCACGTGACCAGCTGTCAGCCACGTGATGTAAACAGAAGCTCAGTGATCGGAGAAAAAAAAAGCCGATCACCAGCTTCTGTCAGAGGGACATTGGTCCCTCACACAAAAAGTCACGGCTGCATTTTCTGTGCCCACCAGTGTCAGCTGCCAGTGCCCACTGTGCCACCTACGAGTGCCCACAGTGCCGCCAATTAGTGCTGCCTATCAGTGTCACCTATCAGTGCCACCCATCAGTGATCATAGGTGCCAACCATCAGTGCCGCTTATCAGTGCCCATTAGTGCCGCCCTATCAGTGCCCATCAGTGCAGCCTCCTCAGCGCACATCAATGAAGCAGAAAAATTATCTGTTTTCAACATTTTATAGCAAACTTTGAAACAGTTTTGTTTGTTGTTTTTTTTTTTCAATTTTTTTTTTTTTGTTTTATTTAGCAAAAAAAAAAAAAAAAAGCAGCAATTAAATACCACCAAAAGAAAGCTCTATCTGTGTGAAAAAAAATGATACAAATTTCATTTGGGTACAGTGTAGCATGACTGCGCAATTGTCATTCAAAGAGTGACAGCGCTGTAAGCTTAAAATTGGCCTGGGCAGGAAGGGGGTTTAAGTGCCCAGTAAGCAAGTGGTTAAAGCAGCTCGTGACTGTAATGTATTGTCGGATCCCGGCAATATAGATAAAAATACCAAAAATAAAAAATGGCGTGGATGTCCCCACCCACCCAAAATCCATACCATGCCCTTCAGATCTGGTATGGATATTAAGGGGAACTCTGCCCCCTATATACTCTGCAGAAAATTGGGCCTTAGGTGTTGGTGGTACCGGAACACTGTAAGCCCTCAGTTACTCTTGTTGGGCGCAGGACGGGCCCTGCTGTGACATATTATTAGGCATGTGCAATTCGTTTTGTTCCGAATTAGTTTTTTAACGAATTTCGACAAATTCGTTCATTCGGGAATATCCAAATTAACGAAAACCTGTTTAACAAATTTTTTCCGAATATTCGTAAATTCGATAAAATTGGACATTCGTAAATTCGGGCATTCGTACATTCGCAATTTACGAATGTACATTCGTACATTAGTAAATTAGTGAATTCGGAAATTCGGAAATCTGAAATAATAGTTAACTAATAATAACTTCACTATCAGTAATTACTAGTAACTTTTCAATTATAGGTATTGTAATTTCCTTTCAAATTTGGCTGTTAGTGAACGTAACGCATACAAATTTATCCGAAGTTATGAATGATCCGAAAAAACGGAATGGAACGTAATGAATTAATAATAAATAACAATAATAATAATAACAACATTTTATTATTATTATTATTTGTTATTAATTTGTTCCGTTCCATTTGTTTAGATGCAGCATTCATTTTGGATAATTCGTAACTTTGGATAAATTCGTATTTGTTACATTCACTGACAGTCAAATTTGAAAGGAAATTACAATACCTATAATTTAATAGTTAGTTACTATTTCGGGTTTTTGGATTTTCAAACTACGAATTTACAAATTTCCGAATTTTCTAATTTACAAATGTACGATTTTACGAATTTACGAATTTACGAATGTACGAATTTACGAATGTACAAATGTAAAAATGTACGAATGAACGAATGTTCGAATTTAGAATTTACGAATTAACGAATTTACGAATCGCGATCATAACGAATGACCCGAAAAACAAAAAAAAATAATAAACTAATGAAACGAAAATGAACACATTTTTTGGCTGTGCACATTTCTACATATTATATCAAAAATTGTAATTACACGCCCCTGTTAACTGCTTACGTCGGTAACATATTCGGCCGCTAGGGGGGGCGCGTGCTGCTCGTTCACGGAGCCGATGCAAGTGCCCGGCAGTCGCGATCACTGCTGGGCTCCCGCCATCGCTCGGGGCACACCGAGAACCAGGATCTGTGTGTGTAAACACACAGTTTACGGTTCTCTGAGGGGAGAACAGACAGATCGTCTGTTCATACAGAGTATGAACAGCGACCTGTCATCTCCCCTGCACAGTCCCATCCCCCCTTCAGTTAGAACACACACCAGGGAACACATTAACCCCTTGATTGCCCCCTAGTGGTTAACCGCTTCACTGCCAGTGACATTTTTACAGTAATCAATGCATTTTTATTGGACTGATCGCTGTAAAAATGCCAATGGTCCCAATATATAAGGCCTGGCTCACAGTCTCCGCTCTAATTCATCCCAAAGGTGTTCTATCGGGTTGAGGTCAGGCCAGTCAAGTTCCTCCACCCCAAACTCGCTCTTCCATGTCTTCATGGAGCTTGCTTTGTGCATTGGTCCAAATCATTTGGTGGAGGCGGAATTAGGGTGTGGGGTTGTTTTTCAGGGGTTGGGCTTGGCCCCTTAGTTCCAGTGAAGGGAACTTTTAAGGCGTCAGCATACCAAGACATTTTGGACAATTTCATGCTCCCAACTTTGTGGGAACAGTTTGGGGATGGTCTATTCCTGTTCCATCATGACTGCGCACCAGTGCACAAAGCAAGGTCCATAAAGACATGGATGAGCGAGTTTGGGGTGAAGGAACTTGACTGGCCTGCACAGAGCCCTGACCTCAACCCGATAGAACACCTTTGGGATGAATTAGAGCGGAGACTGCGATGCCAGGGCTTCTCGTTCAACATCAGTGCCTGACCTCACAAATGCTCTTCTGGAAGAATGGTCAAACACTCCCATAGACACACTCCTAAACCTTGTGGACAGCCTTCCCAGAAGAGTTGTATCTGTTATAGCTGCAAAGGGTGGGCCAACTCAATATTGAACCCTACGGACTAAGACTGGGATGCCATTAAAGTTCATATGCGTGTAAAGGCAGGCGTCCCAATACTTTTGGTAATAGTGTAGTGTATATAGTCCATAGGTAACAATGCTGACCACACAGGTTGGGAGTTGTAGTTTATCTTATTGATTACTTGTGGCTCCTCGTTTAATGACCAATTCTTTTAACAACCTGGTCGCTGGAATGGAACCTGGTCATTAAGTGAGGAGAGCCTGTATAGAGAGACAGGAGATGTTTTTTTCCACATATGCAGTTCTAAAGTCTTAACTTTTGGTGACAATGTAAATGGCTGCTGGTTTGATATGCTCATAGATGTACTTTAGGTCATTATTTAAACCCAGCGTTCATGTTTATTTCCAGGGTGACCTATAATAAGATGACGGTGGTACGGCCACCCCCGGAGATCGCCCGATACACTATGGTCTTCCACACCAGGGACTCCGGAAACGAGGTCAACACCAGGAGGTGAGATGGAGATACATTGTAACCTTATATACTCGGACCTCGTTATGCAGCCAATCACTACATTCCGTGGTCACCCTTCTATGTCTGCATTAGGCCGCATTTACACTTGGGCAATTCCAATTTATGGAAAAAGGTGCAGCGCGCTCCAGTATTGTCACGTGATAAAATGTGCATGTAAAATCATGCCTAGTTCAGGGCCAAAATTTGGTCCCTGAGCTTCCTTGGCACAACAAATGCACATAGGGCAAACCCGTTCAAGTGAATGGACAACACTACCCTCCCCCTAGACTGACAACGCTGCTGTCTGCTGTGCCTCTTGTTCTCATTCCTCCAGAGTTGTATCTCATTAATACAGGAGGTGTGTTGCTGGCAAGATCACCAGGTGAAAATAGAGTTGAAAAAGCCTAAAAAAAAATAAATGCAGCCACCACATCTAATGATTGGTAAGCTGCAATATATTATCAATAATTTTTGGTTTTTAGGTTTAATACTGCTTTATCTGAATCCCTGACCTTTAAAGTATATGTATTTACAATACTTAAAAGGAATAAAACCCCTGTCAGGTCTTTATTTGTCTACAGTGCGTCTGGAAAGTATTCACGGCGCTTCACTTTTTCCACATTTTGTTATGTTACAACCTTTTTCCAAAATGGATTAAATTCATTATTTTCCTCAAAATTCTACAAACAATACCCTATAATGACAACGTGAAAGAAGTTTGTGTGAAATCTTTGCAAATTTTATTAAAAATAAAAAAACGAAAAAAATCCCATGGACACAAGTATTAGTAAAATTGAGCTCAGGTGCCTCCTGTTTCCACTGATCATCCTTGAGATGTTTCTACAACTTGATTGGAGTCCACCTGTAGTAAATTCAGTTGATTGGACATGATTTGGGAAAGGCCACACCTGTCTATATCTAGGACAATTCTTACCCCCTGTTGTCCCACAAATTCCCCCTCCCAACACAAACCCCCCATCTCCTCACCAGCGCCTTCCCACCTCACATGATGCCACAGTTCCTAGAGCACAGACCCCGGCCCTGCCTAGCACAGCCCCCTCCTTCCTTGCAAGTCAGATCTCGCCTATTTTGAGAGCGTCTTAATTACTGTTTGTGCTGGCCCAGCTCCTCCACCCCTCCCTTCACCACCCTACCTAACCTTTTATGTAGCTGCCGGGGAAGGATCTTCGAGGAATACTATAGAGTGACACTTAAGTGACATCTCTGAGTCTTCTGGGGTTGCTGACATCATATACAAGATTGGGGCGCCCAGCAGCAGTCTCAGGGCCTTATAGATGTCTACGCAAAGGGAGGCTTGTACAAGTAAATAACCTATATAAAATACATTAAACTTATATAATCTTATGTGAAGATTGTTGTTGAAATGGTCTGGTGACTGGGCCTCTTTAAGCCAGTGGTGGGATATCTGACCGGATAGCATTGACAGATCACTGATTGATCTCCGTTTTGGCCCCGGGAGATGCAGTTTTACGTGGCGTCAGGTTATCTTTGTGAGATGTGACCAGCGATCAGACGCTCCTCTCCAGCATCTGGCAGAGTTGTTTCTCAGGGAATGTGCGGACTGATGTGGCATTTCCTGACAATATCCGGGAACAAAGATGAATAAGATGAGCTACAATGACAGAGAAGATAACCCTGACCCAGCCGGTGGAGGGGGGTGGAGGCTGCAGATTCAGGTTGGCTTCAGAATTTAGAAGGCAATTTGGGCACAATACGATTGCCCCCGCCATATCCTCACAGCTCTGCTCAGGGACTTGTAAGCTTAGATTCGCTGATATTGTGGGTGTATGTCAATGAGGGGGGAGGGGGGGTGTCCAATTATTTGCTTGAAGGGGAGGTAAGCAGAGGAATCGCCTGGACTACAGTTTGCCTGTTAACTGCTGCTGGCTCCGGGTCCCCCAGAGTAGGGTGATCACTATTCCAACTTTTGCTGGTGGTATCACATGCAGTATTTTTTTTAAAACAGTGTGGGGATCGGGGGGACCCCCACGCTGTTTTTTGACAAATAGCTGGTTGCTAAGGGGTCATCAGCTGTCACTGACACTTTTCTTTTTTTTTTTACATTCAGCTGTCAGCAGGTCTCCCGCTGACAGCTGAATGTAAAAAAAGAATGGTGGTAATTAAAAATGATGATAAAAAAAAAGCATGGGGTCCCCCCCCCCTCCCAGGCTCTTCAGGTCTGGTATGGGTTTTAAGGGAAACCCCACGTCAAAATTTAAAAGAAAAAAAAAAAAAAAAAACTGCATGGGACCTCCCCAAATCCATACCAGACCCTTATCTGAGCATGCAGCCTGGCAGGTCAGGAAAGGGGGGGAGGGAAACAAGTGAGCCTCCCCCTCCTGAACCATACCAGTCCACATACCCTCAATATGGGGGCGGGTGGGTGCTTTGGGGCAGACCCCCACAACCACCAGCCAGGGTTGTGGGGATGAGGCCCTTGTCACCACCAACATGGGGACAAGGTGCTTTGGGGTCCCCTCGTTTCCCCTCTCCCCCTTTTCCTGACCTGCCAGGCTGCATGAATGAATGAATGAATGAATGAGTGACTTGTATAGCGCTACCTATGCGAACTGAATTGCCTCAGGGCGCTTTTTAACCTACCAGCATGTCTTTGGAGTGTGGGAGGAAACCGAAGTACCCGGAGGAAACCCACACAAGCACAGGGAGAACATGCAAACTCCAGGCAGGTGGTGCCATGGTCGGGATTTGAACCAGCGACCCTATTGCTGCTAGGTGAGAGTGCTACCACTACACCACTGTGCTGCATGCTCGGATAGGGTCCGTTTTAAAAAAAAAAATAAAATGTAACTTTTTTATTCGACTGTCAGCGGGGAAGCCCATTGACAGCGGATGACTCATCGGTTGTTAAGGATGCAGCGACCGGCTTCCAGGCCCCCCCTCCTTAACATCCAGCTTTTACTGCTCCCTGATTGGGCGCAGAGTATACTGTGCAGGGTGGATGTGTCAGTTTCATTCTGGGACACTGTACTGTCCCAGAATGAAGGTACCCGGGACAGACTTGCAAAATGCGGGACTGTCCCAGGAAATCCAGGACACCTGGTCAACCCTTCCCCAGGCCGTTTCCCTGAACTTCCTGGATGCGCTCTTTCTGTGCCCTTCACATGCATAGAAAAGCAGGGACATCACAGACTCCAATCACTCGCATGGAGAAGGGGGGAGCAGGGAAATGAGTTGTGGCCAGGAGTTTGGTGGACACAGTGGGTGACAGATCGCACCCAGAATAATAGCGCCTATTGTGAAATGACGGCCGCGTTGGAAGGGTTGCCACTGATGGAAAATTTTAAATATCAACGTTTGTCATTGTTTTATGGGTACATGCAGTTCTAAGCCTTGACGTCTTTGGTATCTACTTAATGCAGTATCATCTTTTATATGTTACCCCAAAAAATGGGAATTGCATTATATTTGTGTGCAATAAATTTAATTTTAATGCATTTTTTTTTTTTTACTACATATAAAGGTTTGAAAAAACAATTGCGCAAATATCGCTCAGCATACAACATTGTAACTACCATTTCATTCTGCAGGTTTTCTGCTTTCAGCAAATAATATTGTTTTTTTAATTGTCATTTTTAGGCTTAAAATGCATGTTTTATCATGTGTGCTAACATTTTTTAGAAATATCCCCAGCTATGAAAGTGGTAAATTAGTTAGTCTGGTGCACCAAGTAAGGACATGAACATAGGTTGTCAAAAGCTAAGTGTTATAGCCTAGAGCAGCCTTTCTCAACCTTTTTACCCTAAAGCAGGGGTCTCCAAACTGTGGCCTGGGGGTTAGATGTGGCCCTTTGCTTGCCTTTATCTGGCCTTTGTGGCACTATTTCACCAACTAACACCAATGATGTGGCACCATTCCCCGAACTGACACCACCAGTGGGTCACTATTCTTCCCTTTCATACCAACAATGGGGCACTATTCCTCCCAATAAAACCAATGACGAGGCATTTTCTACTCCCACTGGCCAAAGTCCAGCTCTCCTGAAGCCTGAAGGTCAGTAAACTGGCCCTTTGCTTAGAAGGTTTTGAGACCCCTCCCTTAGAGGAACCATTAAAATCATTTTAAGGTCTCCTGCTAAAGTAATGCATAGGGGGTTAATGGGAAAATGCCCCTTACATTGATGGTTAGTGGGAAGAATGTCCTCCTTACAGTGGTGGTCAGAATGCCACCCTTACAGATGGCTAAAAAGATCATTGGTGTCATGTCACTGTGTTGACCCTGGAACTACGCAGGCATTACCAGAGAGGAGGTCAGCCACAACTCAAGGAACCCCTAGCAAATTTTGCAGGAAACCTAAAGTTTCATGTAGCCCTGTTTGAGAACTTGCCTAGACGGAATAATTGTCCGGGACTGTGGATATCATAAGGGTGGGGTTAAAGAATGGAGACATGCTTCAGAAGACAGTGAGAGACTAGAGCCCTGTTACAGAAGGCTAGTAGAGATCACTGCTATTTCAATTTTACAAGCCATTATCAACTGCTGGGGTCCAAGGGCCACACAACACATACCAAACGGGGTGCAGGTTGGGCACCAGGGGCATGTATCTACACTGGCTTGTCATTAAGGCAGCCATTCTCAACCAGGCTTCTGTGGAAACCTAGGGTTTCTCTAGAGGTGGCCAAGCATTCCTTGAGCTGTGGATGACTAACCTCCCATGTGATGGTGCCTGCATAGTTTCAGGGCCAACTCCACTTGGCAGAGCCAGAGGCATAACTTCCCACTGACCACCACTAATGCAAGGGGCATTTCCCAATGACCACCAATAGACTTATCTTAGCAGGGGATCCCAGGTGCCTGAAAGTAACTGCAAGGTGTCCTTTGGGGTAAAATGGCTGAGAAAGGTTGCATTAATTTCAATCCCCGCCTCACATAATCTCTTCTCTCATACACAGGATGAAGCTCTTGAAGGACGTGTCCAAGGTCTGGAAGACGGACGGTCTGAACTCCTGTACCTACAAGCTGCTGTCGGTGGAACACGAACCCCTTTACATTAACATCACAGTGGACATAGGAAAGCCACAGTATTAGCTGGACCTTCACACATAACTAGTTTTGCTATAGAGACTGCAGGCCATGCAACTGGAACTGACCTGATGCTGCAGAGCTGAATTTTGTACTTTATCTTCATTTCACATATCAGAAGAGCAGAAGCTCGGAAAACCCCCCATCAATCAACAATTTAAACTCCAAGGGAAGAAAATCTTTTCTAGAGACTATAACAGAGGTACAGGAAAAGGATGAGAGCTCTACAAGCCTTGAAAAAGTCCAGTAAGATCAAATTTTTCGCAACAAGATGTCCAAGAAGCTTGTTTTGGGGGCTCAAAGCTCCCCATTCATCAGGGCTCAAATGATGAAAGTATTGTTGGAAAGTCAACAGATAATAAAATAGTGTTTGAGTTGGCTTTCCATTTGGCAACCTTAAGCACTGTCTCACTTTGCAATTCTTGTCCAGTATCTTTAATTTACTAATTCAAGCCCTGATAAATAGGGAGTTCTAAGTCACTGAAACATGTTGGCTTTTTGCCCTCTTGTGAAAAATAAAATCTTACTAGATTTATTCAAGTTTTGTAGTGCTTTTTCTTTTATTGTCCTTCAAACCACTCCACGGACCTAGGACACCTCAGTTGACAGAGAGCTGCCTAAAAGCTGAATACTCACCTCCATATCTGCCTATCCTGGAGTCCAGTGCTCCACCAACACATATCTTGTCGGAGAATGGAGACCACATCAGGGCAGATAAGACTTCACTGAACATTTCTAAGGACAATCCATTCTGAACCGTAAACCAATCATATGGAGAATTTAGCCTATCAAATCACAAGGAATTGGTGACATCACTCCTGCCATACTATTTCCTAGAAGATTGATAGGCTAAGACTTGTATACATTACTGCCATCCAGTCTGTTAGTCGGATGGGGAACTGATCCCCATGTTTTTAGCAGATTGGATTGGATGTCGGCGGATGTAAACGGATACATTTCTGTTTACATCCGCTTCTCCATAGAGAGTAAGGGAGGGTCCGATCGGGTCCACCTGAAAAACTGGCAGGCAGACCCGATTGGTCTGCCTGTGTGAAAGTGGTCTAAATGTGAAGGCCACCCAGAGCAATAAGTTTGTTGTTTGATTACCACCATGTTTCACGTGTTGCTGTATCAAGCAGTATAGCACATGTGCTTTGCAACATACTAGTGTGAATGGACTCGGAAGGGTTGATTTACTAAAACTGGAGAGTGCAAAATCTGGTAGACCGCTTCCAACTTCAGCTTGTTCAATTAAGCTTTGACAATAAAACCTGGAAGCTGATTGGTTTCTATGCAGAGCTGCACCAGATTTTGCACTCTCCAGTTTTAGTAAATCAACCTCAGAGACCAAACCAACCTGTGCCCATGCCAAAATCTCCATTGTGTTGCATGGGGCAGTGCAATTGAAATGAATGGACCGCCTTACCGCAACGTACTGCAATGCAGTAAAGAGCGCTTAAGGTCCAAGTTCATATATGTGGAAGAACTTTTTGTAACATTCATGGATACAGTGCATCCTGAAAGTATTCACAGCGCTTCATTTTTTCCCACATTTTCTTATGTTATAGCCTTATTCCAAAATGGATTAAATTCATTTTTTTTCCTCATACTTCTTCAAACAATACCCCATAATGACAACGTGAAAGAAATTTGTTTGAAATCTTTGTACATTTATTAAAAATAAAAATGAAAAAAATCCCATGTACATAAGTATTCACAGCCTTTGCTCAATACTTTGTTGAAGCACCTTTGGCACCAATTACAGCCTCAAGTCTTTTTCAGTATGATGCTACAAGCTTGGCACACCTATTTTTGGGCAGTTTCTCCCATTCTTCTTTGCAGGACCTTTCAAGCGCCATCAGGTTGGATGAGGAGCGTCGGTGCACAGCCACTTTCAGATCTCTCCAGACATGTTCAATTGGGTTCAAGTCTGAGCTCTGGCTGAGCCACTAAAGGACATTCACATAGTTGTCCTGTAGCTACTCCTTTGTTATCCTGGCTGTGTGTTTAGGGTCATTGTCCTGTTGGAAGATGAACCTTCACCCCAATCTGAGGTCCAAAGCACTCTGGAGAAGGTTTTCATCAAGAATGTCTCTGTACATTGCTACATTCATCTTCAAAGTTATCAGAATTCCCATCTTGGAGAGTTGTCACAGAAACAGGTGTCCCCAGTGGGTGATTTCTCCTCACTTATTGCTCTGGGGACAACTCAAAATGTTTGGATTTACCCTCATGTTCAGTCTTGGTGACAATGTTCCCTAGGAGAAATGGAGAGGGTGAATTTCTCTAGAGAGAACATACAGTGCATCTGTAAAGTATTCACAGAGCTTCACTTTTTCCACATTTTGTTATGTTACAGCCTTATTCCAAAATGTATTGCACAGTGGTGGGGGATGGATGTGAAACAATTATAACCCTACAAAGGTACCATCCCAAAATGTTCAAGTTTTATCTTGGCTGGGTGTATGTGTGTATAGGGTCGTTGTCCGCTTGGAAGATGAACCTTTTCCCCAGTCTGAGGTCCAGAGAGCTTTGGAGTGGGTTTTTATCACGGATGTCTCTGTACATTGCTGCATTCATCTTTCACTCGATCCTGACTAGTCTCCCAGTTCCTGCCGCTGAAAAACATCCCCACAGCATGATGCTGCCACCACCATGCTTGACTGGTAATCACTGTAGGGATGGTATTCCTCCAGACATCATGCTTGCCATTCAGGCCAAAGAATTCAATCGTTGTTTTATCAGACCAAATAGTTTTGTTTCTCATGGTCGGAGAGTCCTTCAGTTGCCTTTTGGCAAATTCCAGGTGGGCTGTCATGTGCCTTTTACTGAAGAGTGGCTTCTGTCTGTCCACTCTACCATACAGGCCTGGTTGGTGGAGTTCTGCAGAGATGGTGGTTCTTTTGGAAGGTTCTCCTCTCTCCATAGAGAAATGCTGGAGCTCTGTCAGAGTGACCATCTGGTTCTTGGTCACCTCCCTAAGACCCTTCTCTCCCAATGGCTCAGTTTGGCCGGACGGCCCACTCTAGGAAGAGTCCTGGTGGTTCCAAACTTCTTCCATTTAAGGATGATGGAGGCCATTGTGCTCATTGGGACCTTCAATGCTTCAGAAAATTTTCTGTACCCTTCCTCAGATCTGTGCCTCCATGTAATCCTGTCTTGGAGGCCTACAGACAATTCCTTGGACTTCATGGCTTGGTTTGTGCTCTGACATGCATTGTTAACTGTGGGACCTTCTATAGACAGGTGTGTGCGTTTACAAATCATGTCCAATCAACTGAATTTACCAGATGTGGACTCCAATTAAGTTGTAAAAACATCTCAATGATGATCAGTAGAAACAGGATGCACCAGAGCTCAATTTGGAGTGTCATGGCAAAGGCTGTGAATACTTATGTACATGGGATTTTTTTAATTTTTAATAAATTTGCAAAGTTTTCAAACTTCTTTCACGTTGTCATTTTGGGTTATTGTTTGTAAAATTGAGGAAAATAATGATTTTAATCCATTTTGGAATAAGGCTGTAACATAAAAGTGCTGTGAATACTTTCCGGATGCACTGTGTATATATGTTAACTTTTTCAGGGACTTTTCATAAATGAGTACATTCCAAACGAAGAAGTTACACTGGAGATCAATATTTTATTACAGCTGATTTCCTGTCCAGACAACTTCCAGAGGTAAACTGCCAACTTACTTTTTTTTTTTTTTTGTCTCAAATGGCTTCTTTCATGGGCTGCACAGCAAACGTCTGTGAATGTGAAATTTGAATGTTTACTTCGATATTTATGATTGATCTGGGTCATTGGAGAAAGGGCTGTGGTAGACACAGGTAAGTGAATAAAGTGTCCTACAATATGATATGTTGGCTTCACTGTGCAGTTCCTCCTTAGCACCTCCTGGCCTGGCGCCTTGTCAGAGAGGAAGTAGGGGAAATTCTCATTTTCCTTTCTCTTGTGTGTGACCCCATCAAATAGGAAACGAGGAAAAGTCTCCCAAATAAGAACAATAATTCTCCATTTAAACAACAAAACGTGTAGCGCCACTCAACAAAAAAAAAAAATTAGCAAAATCCGAAAAGTTCATAAATAATGATAATAAAAGCCCATAAATACAATACACAGTGAATCAAGAATGTAAGTAGTGGAGACGACCCTATGCTTGCTCTATAAGACAGTCATTACAACAGCAAAAATGTCTGACTTATGAGTTTCCTCTGGAGTAAGAGCAGTGATCCACATTCAATGGCACCTTCTGATAAGTGACAACTAAGGACCAATAAAGCTCATCACGTTAACAAAGGGTTCTGACCCCTTGTTAACGTCCGAATAGAGCGAAAAGCTTTAGGGCGGAGTTTCTAGTGACAACTTGTGGTGAGCTTCATCCGTCCTTAGTTGGAGCTTATCAGAAGGTGCCACTGAGTGTGGATTGCTGCACTTACTCCAGAGGGAACTCTTATGTGTTACAGACGT
The DNA here is from genome assembly GCF_042186555.1 of Aquarana catesbeiana. Classification (NCBI taxonomy): domain Eukaryota; kingdom Metazoa; phylum Chordata; class Amphibia; order Anura; family Ranidae; genus Aquarana; species Aquarana catesbeiana. The sequence continues at coordinate 777,198,693 of NC_133325.1, forward strand.
GTTTACTGTTGTAATGACAGCCTATGGAGTGGCATCACTAGGGTTGGTGTCACCTGGTGCAGTAAATCATGGTGTCCCATTTTCATGCTTGCAGCCCAGCGTCATTTAGGCTTCGAGGATAACAGGTTCAGCACTTCCTAATGGCTCAGTCCCTAGGAGGAGTAATGGATAATGGCCGAAAGGCCCTCTTACCACACCCAGCGAAACAGCAGCAGTGATCCCTCTGGCTGGACAATCGCTCGCTCTGGGTTGCCCAGGCCTACTCTGGTCAGTATTGTAGCACGTATGTACCCTGTAAGTGGCCCAGTCTTTCTCTCTCTGGTAGTACTGGGCAGCTTGGCTCCCTCTCTGGTGGTGCGAGTACAGCATGGCTCTCTCCCGGGTAATGCCGGTACAGCGTGGCTCCCTTTCTGGTGGTGTGAGTACAGCATGGCGCTCTCTCTCCAGTGGTGCGGGTACAGCGTGGCGCTCTCTCCCCGGTGGTGCGGGTACAGCGTGGTTCCCTCTCTGGTGGTGCTGGGCAGCATAGCGCTCTCTCCCGGGTGGTACTGAGCAGTGCGGTGCTCTCTCCTGGGTGGTGCTGAGAAGTGCGGTGCTCTCTCCCGGGTGGTGCTGAGAAGTGCGGTGCTCTCTCCCGGGTGGTGCTGGGCAGTGCGGCGCTCTCTCCCGGGTGGTGCTGGGCAGTGCGGCGCTCTCTCCCGGGTGGTGCTGGGCAGTGCGGCGCTCTCTCCCGGGTGGTGCTGGGCAGTGCGGCGCTCTCTCCCGGGTGGTGCTGGGCAGTGTGGCGCTCTATCCCGGGTGGTGCTGGGCAGTGTGGCGCTCTCTCCCGGGTGGTGCTGGGCAGTGTGGCGCTCTCTCCGGTGGTGCTGGGCAGTGTGGCGCTCTCTCCGGTGGTGCGGGTACACCGTGGCTCCCTCACTGGCTTTCCCTAGAACAGTCCTCTTTTTTTTTTTTTTCCTGAAACACTCATTCCCTCAGCTTTTTCCCGGTTTCCAGACTCTTAATCTCTCCCCCCAGCAGTGTGCATGCTGGGGGCTGTAAATCTGCTCCCTGTGGACAACATTGGGGCCACCAATCTTCCAGGACTACATGGCCAATAATGCTCCCCTAGTCTCTTCTGATTGGCCCTCCACTGTGGCCAATGTGGAGGGAAACAACAGACTCGTCAGCAAGCTGAGCGGTGAAGCAGATGGGATCTGCTCTCTCTTCTCCCGCACTGCTGACAGGAGAAAGGGAGGGGAGGAGGGGGGCATGAGCGGGGGCAACACTCTGATAGCCTGCAGCTCGCCTCTCCCCTGTCACAACTCTGCTGCTGTTCTCTGGGGGACTGACCGGGGAAAAGAGCCCACTGTCACCGCTTCACTGATGGTTTCACCCGTCTGGCATGTATCACCTGGGTGTGGTCCGCACCCCCATAGTGATGCCACTGGCCTTATGTTCTGGTGTATGTTATGGTGAGTGTTAAATTCACAAGAAGTTGGTGGCTGGTTTCCCGAGTATTTTGGCACGAGCAAGCATGTAAAATGGCAGAGGATGGTGATCTCTACTACTCACTTTCTTGATTCATTGTGTATTGAATTTATGGGACTTTATTATTATCATCATCATTTATAGACTTTTCTGATTTTGCACATTTTTGTTGAGTGGTGCTACACTTTTTGTTGTTTTATATGTTAGTTTGGGTTTTGTTATACTGCCCTGATGTGAGAGCAGCCACACAAATTGATTTATTTTCAATAATTCTCCATTGCACACCATACTGGACCAAACCTTTCCTGGGAAGGTGCTGTAGTAGTAACTAATGAACTGCATTTTTCAGAGCATAGAACATATTGAAAGTGTTTTGTAGTATATTTTATACTTATAGCGTAGAACAGGGGTCTTCAAACTATGGCCCTCCAGTTGTTCAGGAACTACAATTCCCATCATGCCTAGTCATGTCTGTGAATGTCAGAGTTTTACAAAGCCTCATGGGATGTGTAGTTCTGCAACAGCTGGAGGGCCGTAGTTTGGTGATCCCTGGCGTAGAACATATCATAGATCAGGGATATGCAATTAGCAGACCTCCAGCTGTTGCAGAACTACAAGTCCCATGAGGCATAGCAAGACTCTGACAGCCACAAGCATGACACCCAGTGGCAGAGGCATGATGGGACTTGTAGTTTTGCAACAGCTGGGAGGTCTGCCAATTGCTTATCCCTGTTGTAGAGAGATGTGACGTTTCGGATGTGTTCAGGGCTCCTTTAATAATAGAACAAAGTCACCCACACTGAGGACTTGTACACCACAAGACTCGGTCCATATAGTGATTTATTAAAGTGCAATACAGAGTACGCCATGCCTGTTTGTAGGCTTAAAAAAAAAAAGCTGCATTTCTTCATGCAGGATTTCGCACTTGAACACAATGTTTCTTACCCTTTTTTCAGTTCAGGCACCCTTTGAAAGTTTACAAAATCTCTTGGCACCACAAGTATAAAAAAAAACAAAAAAACCTAAAATGTTACTTACCATCAATAGGAAGCCTGAACCTGGGATGATGCACACTGCCATGATTAAGGCCTGAGTGGGTGAAACGTGTTGGCGTTCTTTCTGGCTTTATTTCACTGTCCTACAATAAAGAATAACCACTTTGCTGATTTAGATTGATGTGTCGCCATTTTTTTCATGGACTATGTGTTTGGTAAGGTTCCAGAACTATGGCATTGGGTTTTTGAGTCATTCCTGGACTATAGAGGAGGTGGCAACGCTGCCACAGTTGTCTTCATGATGCACACAACTGCCGTTGATGAAACAACTTTTCATCAGAAGTTCCTTCTTTACATTAGAGGTGCCCAGTTCATGTCAGAGTCCCCCCATCACATAAGAAGCCTTCCTTTGCGCAGGAATTTTTCGAACGCATTTTTTGGGGGAAAAAAACAGTTTTGCGTTTAAAAAAAAAAAAAAACAGTAAAGTTAGCCCAATGTTTTTGCATATTGTAAAAGATGAAGTTACGCCGAGTAAATAGATACCTAACATGCTTCGGTACTTAAAAATCCCCATAGGCGACGCTTGAAATTTTTTTTACTGGTTACATGTTTTGAGTTACAGAGGAGGTCTAGGGACAAAATGATTGCTCTCGCTCCAACGTTCGTGGCGATACCTCACATGTATGGTTTGAACACCGTTTTCATATGTGGGTGGGACGTACTTATGCGTTTGCTTCTGCGTGCGAGCACACGGGAACAGCGGCGCTTTAAAATTTTTTTTTTTTTTTTATTTTGACACTTTTTTGAAAAAATAAAAAAAAAATGTGATCACTTTTATTCCCATTACAAGGAATGTAAACATCCCCTGTATTAGGAATATGACATGAAAGGTCCTCTTAATAGTGAGATATGGGGTCAATAAGACCTCACATCTCACCTCTAGGCTGGGAAGCCTGAAAAAAAAAAAAAAAAATTATATATATATATATATATAAATAAAACGATCACCGCTTCCCAGCCGAAGCAGCGCCGTTTTTTTGAATGGAGAGGCCCGGCGTGACGTCATAACATCGCGCCCGGCCTCCGACGATCATAGAGACTCCGGCGACCATCTGGTCCGCCGGAAATCCCTATGATCTACATCCGCCGTCGGCGGATCCGCTCTCTGCCTCACCGATCGGAACGGTGAGTCGGAACAAGCACCGGAGGGCGGCGGGAGGGGACGTCCCCTCTCGCAAGAACAGTCAAGCGGCGGAACGGCCGCTATGATCGTTCCTACGGTGTAGAGATTCGCCGGCTGAAACTGCAGACATCATTCAGATATACCCGCTCAAAGTCCACGACGTCCTATGACGTGGGCGGGAAGTGGTTAAAGAGAAAGGCAATATTGACCCTTTGCAAACCTTGAAAGCGAACAAGCAATTTCTACTCCTTAGACCCTTTCACACGGGGGGGGCGTTTTTCAGTCGCTTTTGGGATAAAAATAGCGCCTGAAAAACGCCTCCTCTGCAGCCCCAGTGTGAGAGCCCGAGCGCTTGCAGGACGTTAGAAAAAGTCCTACAAGCAGCATCTTTCGGGCGGTGTATACATCACTCCTCCACCGCCCCTGCCGTTGGAATCAATGGGCACCACTGCCGAAGCGCCGGCGCTGTTAACCCTTTATTCGGCTGCTAGCAGGCGTTGAAAGGACCCAGCTAGCCACCGCCCCAGTGTGAAAGAAGCCTTAAGAGTACCTGCTGCTGCCTACACAGTATATTAGCAGAAGAAATGTTGCCTACTGCTGGGGCTTTTTAATAATGAAATCCAGTTATCTTTTGAGGGGTCAGTCCACCCAGAAGCGAATAGGGAAGGATGGTAGGCTGAGTCAGTCCCTGGCTTCCTATTGGTCTAGGATCTTTCCAACAGTAAACACCCTCAGCCCTAATTCCTTTCCTGGCTTCATTCCACTTGGGAATTTTCAGGCGTTCCTGCTCAACTTCGTATGTAATGGCTTCTCAAGGTAAATTCTCCATAATATACTACAAATAAAAAGGAGCAGCGGGTATTCTGGAAGCCCCTCAGGTGCGTGGAGTCAGCACAGAGATCTCGCCAACAGAGTCCCCAAGGGGTAGAACAGCCTGGCAAGGACTCTCCAGCATCCACCAAAATCCCAAAACTGATCCCCTTTGGAGACCCTCCTTTAGGCAGGTTATGGTATAAAATACTTCAATTCCAAAGACCACCTATGTAAAATTACATCTTTGAAAAGGAAAGCAAAAAACAATTCACAAAGATTGCAAGACAGTACAGTGCCTTGCAAAATTATTCACCCCCCCTTGGCTTTTTACCTATTTTGTTACATTAAAAAAAAAAAACATTGAACTAAAGGCTGTGATCTGAATTATATGTGATGGATCAGAAAACAATAGTCTAAGTTGGCGAAGTAAAATTAGAAAAATATATACATAAAACTTTTTCAGAAATAAAAAACTGATGATTGGCATGTGCGTATGTATTCACCCCCTTTGTTATGAAGCCCATAAAAAGCTCTGGTGCAACCAATTACCTTCAGAAGTCACATGATTAGTGAAATGATGTCCACCTGTGTGCAATCTAAGTGTCACATGATCTGTCATTACATACACACACCTTTTTGAAAGGCCCCAGAGGCTGCAACACCTAAGCAAGAGGCTCCACTAACCAAACACTGCCATGAAGACCAAGGAACTCTCCAAACAAGTAAGGGACAATGTTGTTGAGAAATACAAGTCAGGGTTAGGTTATAAAAAATATCCAAATCTTTGATGATCCCTAGGAGCACCATCAAATCTATCATATCCAAATGGAAAGAACATGGCACAACAGCAAACCTGCCAAGAGACGGCCGCACACCAAAACTCACGGACCGGGCAAGGAGGGCATTAATCAGAGAGGCAGCACAGAGACCTAAGGTAACCCTGGAGGAGCTGTAGAGTTCCACAGCAGAGACTGGAGTATCTGTACATAGGACGACAATAAGCCGTACGCTCCATAGAGTTGGGCTTTATGGCAGAGTGGCCAGAAGAAAGACTTTACTTTCAGCAAAAAACTAAACGGCACGTTTTGAGTTTGTGAAAAGGCATGTGGGTGACTCCCAAAATGTATGGAGGAAGGTGCTCTGGTCTGATGAGACTAAAATTGAAATTTTTGCCCATCAAAGAAAATGCTATGTCTGGTGCAAACCCAACACATCACATCACCCAAAGAACACCATCCCCACTGTGAAACATGGTGGTGGCAGCATCATGCTGTGGGGATGTTTTTAAGCAGTCGGGACTGGGAAACTGGTCAGAGTTGAGGGAAAGATGGATGGTGCTAAATACAGGGATATTTTTGAGCAAAACCTGTACCACTCTGTGTGTGATTTGAGGCTAGGATGGAGGTTCACCTTCCAGCAGGACAATGACCCCAAACACACTGCTAAAGGAACACTTGAGTGGTTTAAGGGGAAACATGTAAATGTGTTGGAATGGCCTAGTCAAAGCCCAGACCTCAATCCAATAGAAAATCTGTGGTCAGAATTAAAGATTGCTGTTCACAAGCACAAACCATCCAACTTGAAGAAGCTGGAGCAGTTTTACAAGGAGGAATGGGCAAAAATCCCAGTGGTAAGATGTGGCAAGCTCATAGAGACTTATCCAAAGAGACTCAGAGCTGTGATAGCCGCAAAAGGTGCCTCTACAAAATATTGACTTTAGGGGGGTGAATAGTTATGCTCATTTACTTTTTTTATGTTATTTTGTCCTATTTGTTGTTTGCTTCACAATAAAAAAAAAACATCTTCAAAGTTGTGGACATGTTCTGTAAATTAAATGATGCAAATCCTCAAACAATCCATGTTAATTCCAGGTTGTGAGGCAACAAAACGTGAAAAATGCCAAGGGGGGTGAATACTTTTGCAAAGCACTGTATGTAGTTCAACCAATAAAAAAGGGAAAAAATAAAAATGATACAATCCTACACCAACATCAGCATCTATAAAAAAATGGAACTCGTCATAAAAAAAGCCTGTGTCAGCATTTAAAAAAAAAAAAAATTTGGAGGTTAATTCCACTTTAGACATATCAAAGTCTACATAGGCCATGGAGACTCCACCCTGTTTGGTTTACAGCATAGAGCAGTGATGGAGAACCTTGGCACCCCAGGTGTTTTGGAACTACATTTCCCATGATGCTCATGCACTCTGCAGTGTAGTGGAGCATCATGGGAAATGTAGTTCCAAAACATCTGGGGTGCCAAGGTTCACCATGACTGGCCTAGTCCAACCTTTCTCACTCTTTTTACCCTAGGGCAGTGGTTTCCCGATACATACAGTATGCAAAGAATACACCAATAACAGAGTTATGAGGCTTTTTAGGTGTATATATAATATATACACACACACACACACACACACACACACACACACACACACATATATATATATATATATATATATATATATATACACACATATGCTTCATGGCAGCCAATCAAAACAGAGATCAGTTTGATCAGCTACCTCCCTGGCCAGTAACAGGCAGTAAAAGAATCGAAACCAAAAGTGATGAGATCCTCATAGTTTCTGGCTCCATTTATCATAGAGGAGGAGGAGGAACTTGTGTTCCTCCTCCTCCTCTTCCTCTGTTCCCAGCCGACCCAATCGCTTGCAGCCCTGTAAGAGTGATTGGACGGCTGTAGACGGGCTTGGAAAAGGAAAAGCCTTTCACTGCCTGAAAATTTTGGATTTTAGCTGCAGCCACGATCCTGGTATGACCACTTCATATCTGTGTATATACAACCCAGGGGCTGGAGGTGGTTGTAAATCTTAGACATGAAATATGAACAAAGCCTATCCCTCTATAGTGTGTACTCTCCGCTGCTATCTACATAAATCGCTCCTGACACCAAGAGAAAAAAAAAAAAAGTGACAGGAGAGGGAGCTCCAGCACACAGCCTGTGATTGACAGCATCAGCTCTGTTCCTGTGTGCTGTGTGAAAAGGGGTGGAGGGGTGGGGGGGTGGGGGGGGGGGGGGTGTGGGTATGGCCCTTCCCTCCAATCAGCTCTCAGAGCTCTCCTCACTGAGCTCTGCAGAGTGTAACTTCAGCTCCCCGCCCACTTTTTTTTTCCTGACAGCTCAGACAAGCTTTATAAATTCTGGTCTTTGAATGGCTGCAGAGAAGCGAAGACTGCAGATAAACAGGTACAACTAATGTAGGAGAATTGGTTTAATCTCTGCCTTTTATATCTGCCTGATGTTCAGCTTTAGGTTGGTGTTTCCAGTCGACCGTGACAAATAATAACTCTTCTGGGTTGAACAACACCCAGCAATATTTAATTCACTTCCCGTGAACCCCTTGGCAGTCATTCTCACCTCCCCACCCCCCCAGGGAGCTTGTCACCAACCCAGCCTGGGCTTCACAAGGGAATTATTTGCAGCACAGAAGACCGGAAAAGGACCGCAGGATGTTACGTGACCGGAACAAAGACAGCTGAAAAAAGGTTATGCATACTGATCTAAACTAATAATTATAATAATAATAATTATACTGATAAAAAAAATAATGATAAATAATATAATTATACTGATCTAAACTAATATTATAATAATAATAATTATACTGATCCAAACTAATAATCATAATAATAATAATTATACCAATAAAAAAATATTATAATAATTATACTGATCTAAACTAATAATCATAATAATAATAATTATACCAATAAAAAAATATTATAATAATTATACTGATCCAAACTAATAAATACTATAATAATAATTATACTGATCCAAACTAATAATCAATAATAATTATACCAATAAAAGAAAAATATTATAATAATTATACTGATCTAAACTAATAATTATAATAATACTGATAAAAAAAAATAATGATAAATAATATAATTATACTAATCTAAACGAATAACAAATATTATAATTATACTGATCTAAACTAATATTATAATAATAATTATACTGATCCAAACTAATAAATATTATAATAATATTTATACTGATCCAAACGAATAAATATTATAATAATTATACTGATCCAAACTAATAATCATAATAATAATAATTATACCAATAAAAAAAAATATTATAATTATACTGATCTAAACTAATAATTATAATATTTATACTGATAAAAAAAATTATGATAAATAATTATACTGATCTAAACTAATAAATATTATAATAATAATTATACTGATCTAAACTAATAAAGCATATAACAATAAATATACCGATCTAAATAAATAATATAACAATAATTATACCGATATAAACGAATACATATAATAATTATACTGATAAAAACGATTAAGAATATAATAATTATACTGATAAAATAATGATAAATAATATACTAAATTATACTGATCTAAAATAATGATAAATAATATAATTATACTGATCTAGACTAATAATAAATATAACAATAATTACACTGATATAAACTAATACATATAATAATAATTATCCTGATAAAAACTAATAATAAAGAATATAAGAATTATACCGATCTAAAATAATAATAAATATAATAGTAATTATACGGATCTAAATTAATTATAAAACAATACATATACTGATACAAGCTAATACAAATAATAATTATACGGATAAATACTGGTAAAGAATATAATAATAATAATTATACTGATAAAAAATAATAGGTGATAATAAGATTTCTGTCTGAGTTTTGAAGCGCTGCAGTTTTTGTGACAGTTGCGCATGAAGTATCCCCCCCTCCCCTCCCCCGACCACTGAAAACCGCTCATCATTACCACCCAGGAACTCGGATCCCATAGAACAACCAGCAATTGTTCACTAATCCTGTCCATACAATCCCTGTATAAAGCTTAGATAACACAAAGGAGAAAAGTACATTTTTTTTTTTTTTTTTTTTTACATTTTTATTATCACACAATAAATATTCACATTTTATCTCTGACAGTCGAATGTCATAAAATCACAGCAGTCGTTCACTCATTTATAGGATCACTCTGCAGTAAAAAGACATCTAAAGATTTATTTAAAAAAAAAAAATAATAATAATGCCCTGTAAGACATTAATACTTCGTAGAGCAACGTTACATTTGTATTAAATACTCAGTTGAGGATTACGTCCTATAGACGGACAGGAGAGATGATCTGACATCATAAAAATAAAAAATAAAAAAAAGGCCTAAGAAAATAAATACTTTATTATTTCACAAATAATAAAATACTTTAAATTTTTTTTATTGTCCCCTCATTAGACATCGTTACCTTCAGCCCTCATTCACACTAAATGCGGCTTTAAAAAAAGTTGCGACTTCAATCAGAAATCGCACGATTTCAAAGCTGCATGTCGGTGCGACTTCAGGCGCAACTTGGAAGTCACCTGTGCGGCTTCAAGCACGGGATGTCGATCCAAATCGCAACTGAAATCACATGACAAGTCGCTCCGGTGTGAACTGGGGCTATAATGCCCGGTACACACGATCAGAAAATCGAACGAAAAAAATACAGCTTTCGAATCGATCGTGCGATAAAATCGGATCGTTAGTACCGAGCTTTCGAGAGCCGATCAGGACAGTTCATCCGATATTATTAGATCGGACACGCGTGAAAATATTTTTTCCTACAATGCCAGACCGTACGTCGTTCGAAAAGGCAATACAACACATGACATCACTTCCGAATTTTTATTCTGTTCTACGAGAATTTTCATGACTTTAGGAAACTCATCAGATCCGATCTGAGATTTGCATGCAAAAAAAAAAAAAAAAAAACAGACGATCATTCGTCCGATAATCTCATTGTGTGTACCGGGCTTTACTGTATAGGAGAGGATCAGAGAGGTTTGATGTGCGTGCAAAGAGAATGCGCAGAACTTGCATTGGGACTCCAGGGAATATACCACAGAAATACAATAAATATCGCCTGCCAAAGTATTCGTCCATCCAGTCCTGAGATTTAGACTTCTCAACCGAACAGCACAGTTAGCTCGGGGACCCAACTTTTCTTTGCTGCAGTTAAGCAAAACAGCCTGGTTGTCCTCCCTGCTCCCCCCCCCCAGTCTGTGATTGGACGATGAAGGAGCAGAAACAGTCCGATGAGGTCCTCTCTCTGCTCTCACCTCCTATCAGCACTTGTGAATGCAGGATAATTGTTCAGACTCAAGTATAGCTGCCCCCCCCCCCCCCCCCTCCAAAGTCGCAAGTTGCAAGAGGCTAAGAAGTAGAATTTAGGTATTTATATATACAGTGTCAGTTTTTTTTTATTTTATATTTTTATTATTTTTACAATTTTACTTTTAAATATTTATTACAATTTTTCCTTGTTATTTTTTTTATCATCCCTGTTGGGAAGGGGGGGGTGTCCCCTTTGAGGACACAGATTCCTCAGTCCCTTTCTCTGCAGCCTCAGCTGCACTGAAAATGAATGGACAGGAGATGGCGGCTCCTCTCCATTCATAAAACGGAAGCATCGTAAACACAGTTTGCGACGCTCAGTTATGAATGCACACACTGTCTCTGTGCATTCGGAAAAGGAAGAAGACGGTAAATGACCGATTTACCGGCTCCTTCCTCCGCTCTCCATCCTGACAGATCTGGGGCAAGGGGGACCGGAAGAGGACATAGAGGGGGGGATTGGAAGAGGACATGGCAGGGGACTTTGGGCGCATGGAGGAGGACACAGGGGACAGTCAGGAACGATCGGTGCAGCAGTGGGGGGAGTTACAAGCACCAATCTCCCTGTATAGATTTCAATAAAGCAGTGGGAGGGAGAGGAGAAGCGGCTGTCAGCTGCTTTATTGAAATCTATACAGGGAGATCGGCGCTTGCAACTCCCCCCACTGCCCCACCCATCATCCCCTGACTGCCCCGCCCATCATCCCCTGACTGCCCAGGTAGATAGATAGATATATAGGATATAGATATAGATATAGATATATATTATACACAAATACTGTATGTGTGTGTAGATATCTATATATCTATATATATATATATATATATATATATATATATATATATATATATATATAGAGAGAGAGAGAGAGAGAGATATATATATATATATATATATCTCTATATATATAGATAGTTATCTCTATATAGAGATATATATATATATCTATCTATCTATATATAGATATCTATATAATTTTAGTATTTCACACACATACAGTATTTCACAAAAGTAAGTACACCCCTCACATTTGTGTAAATATTTCATTCTATCTTTTCATGTGACAACACTGAAGAAATGACACTTTTCTACAATGTAAAGTAGTGAGTGTACAGCTTGTATAACAGTGTAAATTTGCTGTCCCCTCAAAATAACTCAACACACAGCCATTAATGTCTAAACCGCTGGCAACAAAAGTGAGTACACCCCTAAGTGAAAATGTCCAAATTGGGCCCAATTAGCCATTTTCCCTCCCCGGTGTCATGTGACTCGTTAGTCTTACAAGGTCTCAGGTGCGAATGGGGAGCAGGTGTGTTAAATTTGGTGTTATTGCTCTCACTCTCTTACTGGTCACTGGAAGTTCAACATGGCACCTCATGGCAAAGAACTCTCTGAGGATCTGAAAAAAAAAAAGAATTGTTGCTCTACATAAAGATGGCCTAGGCTATAAGAAGATTGCCAAGACCCAAACATGTCTCCAGACCTAAACCCTATTGATCATCTTTGGGGCATCCTCAAACGGAAGGTGGAGGAGCACAAGGTCTCTAACATCCACCAGCTTGGTGAGGTCATCATGGAGGAGTAGAAGAGGACTCCAGTGGTAACCTGTGAAGCTCTGGTGAACTCCATGCCCAAGAGGGTTAAGGCAGTGCTGGAAAATAATGGTGGCCACACAAAATATTGACACTTTGGGCCCAATTTGGACATTTTCACTTAGGGGTGTACTCTCTTTTGTTGCCAGCAGTTTAGACATTAATGGCTGTGTGTTGAGTTATTTTGAGGGGACAGCAAATTTACACTGTTATACAAGCTGTACACTCACTACTTTACATTGTAGACAAGTGTCATTTCTTCAGTGTTGTCACATGAAAAGATAGAAGAAAATATTTACAGAAATGTGAGGGGTGTACTCACTTTTGTGAGATACTGTACATATAAAATGCTACAGTCATATGAAGAAGTAAGTACGCCCTATGAAAATGGTTACCTTTTGCCCTTGCTGCATCTCCCTATCCCCTGTGCTTTCAGCCAAAGTACTGTTGTCACCGGTGTGGTTCATTCACCAATTGGACGTTTCTGTGTCCAGCTCCCTCTACAGGAAAAGACAGGGAACTCACACTGGCAAAAAGCCAGCCTAGCTGAAAGGATCATCCATCCTAGTGTTGGGTGCTGCCTGCAACACGCATCAAGTCTGCGCAATTCTTTAGATTTAATTGAACATCATATCATAATATCAATCATATTTGTGCTTTGCGTTAATGATGCCAGCTGTGTTTTTTTTTTGTTTTTTTTTTGTGCGCACAAACCAAAAACTTGTTTTTATACATTTAATTGGATTTTTTTTTTTTTTTTTTTTAAGAACAAAATCCTCTAAAAATGACCAAAAATTTCCTTCACTCTAAAAAAAAAAAAAAAAAAATGGTTGCTTAAAAAATACCCACTTCACCTTGAACTTTTGGGGCCTGATAAAATATGGCCGACGCACAGTAAGAAATAAGTTGAAAATTGAATCAAAAGTTATCCACTGTGTCGCAATGCCCATGGTTTATAAGAAGGCCTGCGCCACCTACTGGCTGGTGCAATAATGCACCCAAACTATATACAGTCTTTTCATATTGCAGGTCGAACAAACTGCGGCATTCACGCAAATATCTCACAGCGGGATTTTCCCATATCTGCCGCAATCCACGCTGCTTCATTCCTCTAAGGTTATATGTGCATGTAACTTATTTTATGCCTTTTATTTGGAAGCCTCCCTTGTGTAGACATCCAAAAACCATGAGACCGCTGCTGGGTGCCGCCATCTTGGATGTGATATCAGAAGCCCCAGCAGACTCAGAACTGTCAGTCAAGTGACACTCTACTCTCCTTCACTCCTCTCCCAGCCGCTACATAAATGGTTATGTAGGGAGAGCACAGACAGTATTTAGACACTTCTATTAGAGGCAAGGGCTATGACATACAAAGAGGAAGGGGGCTGTGCTATGGAACGGACTCCTCTTGAAGTCAAATTTGCTACAAGGTAATGTAGGGAGGTGGGATGGGGAGGGGCAGAGGAGCTGGGCCAGCACAGTCGGTAACTAGACACTCCCAGAAGAGGAGAGGGCTATGACATAAAAAGGGGGAGGGGGCTGTGCTATGGAACTGACTCTCCCCAAAGTCAAATTTGCTAACAAGTTCAAAAGGCACGTTGCAAGGGAATAAAGAATTGTGTGGAAAGGAAAAACACTGCGTTAAAAATACGAAATACTTTTTTTTTTTCTGTGCTTTTATCTGCAATTTAAGTTGGTGACAGGGTCTCTTTAAGCCGTTTTTGCAAAGAAAGACGTTTTGTAGTCTGAAGAATGGCCACTAGAGGGCAGTCCTGCCATTGAGGCACATTGGAGGGCTTGCAGTGGAAGTGATCCGAAATGATCTATAAAGGCTTGGGTCACTTCACTGGCCCTAAAATCCTCGCCTCTGAAAGGCATACCAGGGTCCGTAGTCAACTGGCCATCTTGCTCCAGTGACTCCCCCTTCTTGACATATGTTAAACCGAAAGGCACAACATGGTATAATACTGCCGGGATCTAAAGCTTTCATTTCCTAAAATAAACCTGAACTGGCCAAAAACTATCCTAAATGTAATAATAGTAACAGAAGTTTAGGATCCTTTCGGTGCCAAGAAATGTTTGCATTAGTCTTTAAATCAATGGTCAGGAGTCAGTAAGTAATGTACATCATGCAGGGGTCAGGAGTATGTAATGTACAGGGTGCAGGGGTCAGGAGTATGTAATGTACAGAGTGCAGGGGTCAGGAGTATGTAATGTATATATATAAATCCCCCCTCCCAGCACAAATCCTCTCCCCCAACCCCCCCCCCCAGCACAAATCCTCTACCCAAATCACCCCTCCCAGCAAAAAAAACCTCTCCCCCAAATCACCACTCAGCACAAATCCCCTTCTCTTAGCACAAATTCCCTCCCTCCTAGTACAAATCCCTCCCGTCCCCAAATTCCCCTCCTAGCACAAATCCTCTATCCTAAATTCCCACTCCTAGCATTATTTCTCCCCCAATTCCCCCTCCCCTCCTAGTGCAAATCCTCCCCCCAAATCCCCCTCCTATTACGAATCCCCCCCCCCCCCCCCATCCCCCTTCTAGCGGAAATCCTCCCTCCTAGTGAAAAGCTCCCCAAATTGTCCTCTTAGCACAACCCCCTCCAAAATTACCCTTCCCAGCAGAAATCCCCCTGCGCCCCCCCCCCCATTTACCAATACTAGCACAAATCTTACATCGGACGGTACACGGCTTGATTACCCACCCCATTTCTCCTCCAATGACTGTTTAACTCCTGGAAATGTGGGTAGGGGGGCGGGCGATTAATCTCTGTACTATTTGAGCCTAAGAGCAATCCTGCCTAATCCACTGTATGGAGGAGCGCTCCACTGACAGGATGGGTGAGAGCACAGAGTCTGCACCTCCTTCTGGCTCTCTCCTCTTTTCTGCTGATACTTCTCCTGTCCCCCGCCCTTAGCCCTGTCCCCCACCCCTTGTCACAGAGTGCAGGGGTCAGGAGTATGTAATGTACACAGTGCAGGGGTCCAGGGTATGTAATGTACACAGTGCAGGGGTCAGGTGTGTGTAATGTACACAGTGCAGGGGTCAGGTGTGTGTAATGTACACAGTGCAGGGGTCAGGTGTATGTAATGTACACAGTGCAGGGGTCATGAGTATGTAATGTACACAGTGCAGGGGTCAGGTGTGTGTAATGTACACAGTGCAGGGGTCAGGAGTGTGTAATGTACACAGTGCAGGGGTCAGGAGTGTGTAATGTACCCAGTGCAGGGTTTGGGTGCATGTAACGTACAGAGTGCATGGCTCAGAACCATTGATTAGAGAAAGTACTGTCCAGTGTAACCCCACACAAGTGGTGCATTTTCTGTCCTCCAAATCATGCCTTACCGTAAAGCCTTGGCACAGCAGACTGAGTACCAGCAGCTTTATTTTTGTTCTAGGACTATTGTAGGACACTATGTCACAAGTGTCAGCAGAGAAGAAACAAGTTGCTTTAACCCTTTCCCTGATGACTGATCCCAGGAATGTGTGAACTGCAAGGTGCATAGGGGGCACTAGAGCCACAAAGTAGATCTCACCAACCTTACATTTTACCACAGCTTCTCCTGGTCACCATGCCATGCGCCCAGCAGGAAAGGGCTTGGGACATCACTGGTAACTCCCAGACTACAGAGCTTGGAACACTGCAGCTGCAGCACTGTGGTGTGACTGGAGACTGGGTGGAGGAAGGCACAGGAAGACCCAGCTGGGCTCAGGCCCTCCATGTTGACCCGCTAGGGCTCAAGTCTGGTACAGGAAGACCGCTAGGGCTAAGGTCTGGTACAGGAGGACCGGCTGTACCCCCTGCTTTACATCAATGTCTGTAAAACCACATAGATTCCAAGCCCTGGCTATATGTGGGGTCTTGACCTGTGTCCAAGTTGAGATTAAGGCACACCCCTTCCTGACGCTAAGCCCAGTCCCTCGTCAGTCAAATGTTGGATAATGGGTGGGGCTTAGCACCATAAGGAGTTGGACTTGGGGAGACGTCAGGGCCCCATACACAGCCTTGGCCTTAAATCCAAGAGGCTCCAAAGGGCTCTATTTGAAGACCAGCACAAGGACACTTGGGCACCACTTCAGCACTGATGTTCTCTTAGAAGTCAGGTTCACTTTAACGGCAATGGACATTTGTCAAGAAGAAATGCCCTTTAAGCAAGCCTGTTGCAGTTTGCAAGAAAATTTTTGTTAAATCAAACCTACTCAAAAAATGTAGGGGACGATGTAAAGTCAGTGGGTCCCAAACACGACAACTGTGGTAGACCACTCTTGGAAGAAGCAGTCATCGGAAAATCTTCCTCCCATGACAGGTGGCCACAGCAGCATCTGCCAGCTCTGCATGCAAGTCCTCATTGTGCGCCTGCAAGGTAGAGGCTCCAATAGTGCTCACAATAAGTTCATAAAAGTACCTTTCGGACACGAGGAGTCTGCCCCCTAGCAGTACTGGTAGTTGAAAAGAACATTGCACACCTCGACAGGTTCCTCTTTAAATATCAGTCCAGTTTTACATTGAAGACATCCCAATAGTAAGTCATGGAAATTGCCAGTAAGTTTTTCTTTAACCATCAAAAGAACCTCCACTTGCTGGCTTCAGTCGGGGTGGGCGGAGCTTCACCAATGTCCACTGTAATGTTGGTATAAAGTGCGGTTTGTTCCCTGGAAAGTAGGGTAAAGTCCAAGGAGTTCATTCCATCCTCTCTCCAGGTTATCCTGGTGTTTCTAAGGAGACTGTACCTGAGAGAAAGCAGAAGACACAAAAGTAAGTATAGCAGGTGCAGAGGGGGTCCCCTGTCTTTTAGGCCCTACTTAATGGGCGCAAAGAGGAAAAGCCTAACTGCGCGTAACTTTAATTGATGAGCTGTGTTATAATTGTATTACATTTTGTACAGAATGAAGCTGGTTGCTTGCGTACAGTGAGGGGGGTGCTGTCACCTATTGCTGCGCCCTGGGCGGTTGTCCCTCCTGCCCACCCCTTTGTCCTAGCCTTGGCTGTGGCACTTTAACACAGGTCGGTTACCTTGGTAAACTGGGATGCCATTCAAAATCAAAGGCAACTTAACACATGTAATGTGCACTGCTGTGCATTACCACAGCGCAATTGTGTAAATTGACCCTAAATTTATTTTCTTTTACTGTAAAAGGCATGATGAGTTAATCAGTCCATGTGCTGAAAAGAAGCAAGTTGATAGGAGAAGAGAGCAGGGGAACAGAGAGATGAGCTGTACTGCTTCTCCTTTCATTATTCAGTCACAGGCTGGGGGAGGGTCCAGGACGACCTGGTCTCAGAGGAAGTGGGTTTAAGATTCTGCCCATAAGACCGAGGACATCTAATGGCAGAAAAAAGTACTGCAGGAGGAAATCTCTAGGACCAGTAATGGCGAACCTTGGCACCCCAGATGTTTTGGAACTACATTTCCCATTATGCTCATCTACACTGCAGAGTGCATGAGCATCATGGGAAATTTAGTTCCAAAACATCTGGGGTGCCAACGTTCGCCATCACTGTTCCTTGGTGCCTCCACCAAACAGTGCCTCCTGCCCTCCAAACCCTTCCAGCAGACCGATGGCTAATAAAAAGATGTTGAGGTAAAAACTAAAGGAATACCGATTTATTAAAACCCAGACACATACTTTATACCCCCAGGAGGACATTTCCCTCTTGGGGAAATTAGCATAGATAAGACGCACAACCAGTAAAAACATGACAATGCAACATGAGAACCTTTAAACATTAATCTAATTAACAGCTAGGAACCTAGACAAGTCTTATCAGTCAGGCTAGTAGCCACAGGAATTCTCCACCTTGCCTCTTGTCTGTGTGCTGGAAAACATGTCCACAATAATTCTTGATTAGCCAGGACGTGCCCACCAGGATGCCCAGAAACAGTTCCACAGCCCAGGTCTCCTCCATGGGCCATAATCAGTGGGCAGGCAGCTAGCCCATAGTTTCCTCCAAAAACCCCTGTCCTGGTTGGGTCTGTCACATTTCTCCCCCCTCAAAAGTGACCAGGTCTCAAACCTCCAACTGATCTGGAGATGTGTTAATCCGGTAGAGTGAACCCATATAGTCGGTCCACATAATCTCCATTCTTGGCCGCAGGGAATAGCTGCCATCGGTAGTTGTGGGGCAGAGGTCATGGACCCTCTGTCTGGCTACCAGCGCTTCAGCTGGGAGGTCTTTATCGTTCCGCGGCTTGGTCTGCGCACTTAGCCATTCACATGATGTAAAAGAAAACGTGATTCATCAGACCAGGCCACCTTCTTCTCCATTGCTCTGGGGTCCAGTTCTGATACTCACCTGTCCATTGTAGGCACTTTTGGACATGGGACAGCATGGACAACCTGACCGCTCTGCAGGTATGCAGCCCCTTACACCACAAACTACTACACACTGTGTTCTGACACCTTTCTATGGGAACTGGCATGAACTTTTTCAGCAATTTGAGCTTCTATTGCAGGGATATGCAATTAGCAGACCCCCCAGCTGTTGCAGAACTACAAGTCCCATGAGGCATAGCAAGACTCTGACAGCCACAAGCATGACACCCAGAGGCAGAGGCATGATGGGACTTGTAGTTTTGCAACAGCTGGAGGTCCGCTAATTGCATATCCCTGTTCTATTGGATCAAACTACACGGGCCAGCCTTCACTCCCCACATGCATCCATGAACCTTGGCCGCCCATGACCCTGTCACCGGTTGGACGGTTTTCCTTCCTTGGACCACTTTTGGTTGGTCCTGACCACTGCAGACCAGGAACATCCCACAAGAGCTACCGTTCTGGAGTTGCTCTGACCCAGTCTTCAAGTCATTACAATTTGGTCCTGGTCAAATTCGCTGAAATCCTTACACTAGCCCAATTTTTTCTTCTTTCAACACACAAACTTCAGGAACAACTTGCTGCCTAATATATCCCACTCACTTTCAGATGCCATTGTAACAAGATAATCAATGTTCACTTTACCTGTCAGTGGTCATAACATTGTATCTGATTGGTGTATATCCCTAAAAGATAGTTAATCTTCCCTTTTCTGAGGTCAGGTCCACTCCAAGTCACTGACCCATAACAAGAATTACAAAGAAGGACTTCTGACTTTACTGGAATTTTTTTATCTGCATACTTGTTCCAGGTCAGTGACTCAAACTAATATGAAAATATTACTCATGAGCTGCCAATACAAACTAAGCCTAACAACCCCAAGCCTACCAAGAAGGCTTTAGCTGCAGCTGACACCTTGCATATGTTCCCACATTCACAGAAAATGATATAGTGTTATAGTGCCGTGCTGCTAAAAAAGTACAAAGTGATCTAAAAAATATTACCAACAGATATAATGTAAAAGCCCTTGATGAAGTCACGTGATTCGTGATGTAACGCATTGGGCGGAGCTGGGTGATGTCATCACGTACTGAAACTCAAGTAAACTCAAAAATATTACCAATTGACAAAGACATAAAATAAACAGAGATACATAAAAGTCCAAATGTGACACAGAAATCACTATTATCCTCTTGCAATTGAACGGTAATACCACACCTCCAGTGCTGTAACAATGAAAACATCAAACAATAAGTGATGAAATAAACTCCCAACATAAAAATGTGATGATAAAGTCCTTGTTATACTCTTGTACATAGACTGTGAAACCATAACTCCGGTGCTGCACATCAAACCATGCAAAGGAACGTGCTACACCACTGTAAGAATTGTGCCCTCACATTCAGCTTATGACCTACAAAACCTGGGTCATAATGTGCATAAGAACCTCCTCTTCAGGGTACCCACCCAATGAGTAAAAGCTAACTCTCCCAGGTTCGGACGCTGTCAGGCACCAATTTGTGTTCCCCTTTAAGGGGTTGCGATCCTGCTCACCCACTAAAGTAGGCTCAAAGAGACAGAGGGTACCACCATAGTGTAGTATTCACATAGAAAACCCATTTATTGAAGTCAATGCATTCACATGCAATAAAAAGCAATAACACGTTCACATAAAAGCACCAGGATACCGAAAGTCACTTCCGGTACGTGATCACGTCAGCGTTGCGTCACACATCATGTGACTTCATCAGGGAATTTTGTTTTTTTTTTTTATTGGTAATTTTTTTTAGTTCACTTTATAGTTTATTTAGCAGCGCGGCGCAGCCCTCTTATTTTATGTACTTTAGAGGAGATACAAGAAATAACTTGATGAGAAATAAATAGAATGCAGTAATATTATGGTTCCTCTTGGCCCACCTCACCATGACCTTCACCTTGGTAGTTTACGAATAGGTGTCTGTAAATCCGACATTTACCTGTGCGCGTTTTCTTCATTTCCAGTATCCCGGTCATGTGAGATCATTTTGTAGCGGCCAAGGCTTAGCGGCGTCCTTGTGATGCTCAGCCCGGATAAACGAATCCTCAAATAGAAATAAATTTTGTAGTCAGGTAAGAACATGTCACTATAGTGATCTCACGTTAAATACAAACTAAATGCAAAAGCTTTTTTACATTTTGTATAGAATAAGGAATAGTTAAACCCGGTCAGTTTTTTTTTTCTATCTGTATCCTACTGATTCATTTTAGCTTCACTTCCTGTTCTGTAAATTAGGGATCTCCAAACTACAAGATTTTATCTGGTCTGTCAACTCTTCCTACTACCCTTTTATCAACATTGGTCTTCAGAGCCACATTTGGGTCCTATCAGGATTTGGAGTGCTGCTTTTTGTCATACCAAATTGGATTAAAAAATTCTCCCCTATACTAGAGTACTCCTACACCAGAGCAAGAGGTAAAGGCCATTCTTCTAATGGGGACATTTGTTCCAGGGATAACCATTCCCTCCCACTTCTTGTGTCTCCAACATAGAAAAATGACCCAACCTAACAGATAGCAAAATGTAAGTTAGCAGGGGTACTAACAAAGTTTTGGCTTTACATACTTAGGTTGGAAAATGCTTCATAAGACCTAAGTAAACAGCACCAGCGAATCAACATTTAGCAGATAGTACAGTGAGATTGTCAAGTTGTCAGCTTCACTCCAGGCTATAGACTAGACCAGCCATTCTCAACCAGGGTTCCATAGAACCGGTTCCTTGTGCTGTGGCTGTTTGATCTCTCATTTAATAGTCGCTGCATAGCTCCGGGGCCAATACCACTGAACAAGACACTGACATGACATCAATAATTTTTTTTTAGCTATAAGGGTGGCATTTTGACCACCACTGTGGTGGTGGGGGGGGCTTTCTGCCCACTGGCCACCAATGTAAGGGGCATTTTTCTCATTAACCCCTTATAAATTGATTATAAAAGAGATTCCCCGAGACCTGGGTCAAGCATTCTAAATAAAAGGGCCAGTTTAAGGTCCTTC
The DNA here is from genome assembly GCF_042186555.1 of Aquarana catesbeiana. Lineage (NCBI taxonomy): Eukaryota > Metazoa > Chordata > Amphibia > Anura > Ranidae > Aquarana > Aquarana catesbeiana. The sequence goes on from NC_133325.1 coordinate 777,220,291, forward strand.
GGAATTTAGGGGGGGTAGACTGTGAACATAGAACAGTGCCCCAGGCTTGGTGGTCACTGGGGGGTAAACATTTTGTTGCATAGGAGGTTATAATGCGCCATCATTTTTATCAGTGGGAGGACTAGCACCCCATTGTTGGTATCACTAGGAGGAATAGCGCCCCATCATTGGTAGCAGAGGGAGGAATAGTGCTTCATCATTGATGTCAGTGGAAAGAAAGTGCCCCATCATTGGTATCAGATGGAGGAATAGTGCCCCATCATTGGTATCAGATGGAGGAATAGTGCCCCATCATTGGTATCAGATGGAGGAATAGTGCCCCATCATTGGTATCAGATGGAGGAATAGTGCCCCATCATTGGTATCAGATGGAGGAATAGTGCCCCATCATTGGTATCAGATGGAGGAATAGTGCCCCATCATTGGTATCAGATGGAGGAATAGTGCCCCATCATTGGTATCAGATGGAGGAATAGTGCCCCATCATTGGTATCAGATGGAGGAATAGTGCCCCATCATTGGTATCAGATGGAGGAATAGTGCCCCATCATTGGTATCAGATGGAGGAATAGTGCCCCATCATTGGTATCAGATGGAGGAATAGTGCCCATCATTGGTATCAGATGGAGGAATAGTGTCCATCATTGGTATCAGATGGAGGAATAGTGCCCCATCATTGGTATCAGATGGAGGAATAGTGTCCATCATTGGTAGCAGTGGGAGGAATAGTGCCTCATCATTGGTAGCAGTGGGAGGATTAGTGCCTCATCATTGGTGTCAGTAGGAGGAATAGTGCCTCATCATTGGTGTCAGTGGAAAGAAAGTGTCCCATTGGTTTGAGATGGAGGAATAATGCCCCATCATTGGTATCAGATGGAGGAATAGTGCCCCATCATTGGTATCAGATGGAGGAATAGTGCCCCATCATTGGTATCAGATGGAGGAATAGTGCCCCATCATTGGTATCAGTGGAAGGAATAGTGCCCCATCACTGGTATCAGTGGGAAGAATAGTGTCCCATCATTGGTATCAGTGGGAGGAATAGTGTCCCATCATTGGTATCAGATGGAGGAATAGTGCCCCATCATTGGTATCAGATGGAGGAATAGTGCCCCATCATTGGTGTCAGTGGGTGGAATAGTTTTTCATAACTTTATATCAGTGGGAGGAATTATGCTCCATTGTTGGTGTCCGTGCAAAGAATGGTGCCCCATCGTTGGTGTCAGTGAGAGGAAGTGTGCTCCAATGGCCAGACAGAGGCAGACAAAGGGCCTCATCTGACTCATGGGCTGCAGTTTGAAAACCACTGCCCTAGGGTAAAAAGAGTGAGAAAGGTTGGACTAGACCAGTGATGGTGAACCTTGGCACCCCAGATGTTTTGGAACTACATTTCTCATGATGCTCAACTACACTGCAGAGTGCATGAGCATCATGGGAAATGTAGTTCCAAAACATCTGGGGTGCCAAGGTTCACCATCACTGGACTAGACCATTTCAGACTCTGTGGTACTTTTTATTCTTTTTTTCTTTTTACCAGTCATAATAAAAGTTTATAGAAAAAGGGGCAGAAAATATGAGAATTAGTGGAATAGACAAACACCCCAATACAGCAGTATATTGTTCTCCAATCTCACCTCCCAGCAATGTCATCATCTTCTCCTCCCCAGCCCCAATACGTGTTGGGGAAACCATTGATTTTCATAAACTGATCCGGAGTCAGTGCAGACACTCCTCCAAAGTACGTCCAATAGGGCAGGCTAAGAAAAAAAAAAAAAAGTTACGTTTTACACCAGCCATAAAAATATACACGCCTGGACAGCCTTGTGTCTTCTGTGGAACAGCAGAACGTAGTAGTAGATGTGTAGTTCCACCAGAAAAGGCTGTCTATTTGGATATTCTTTTATTTAGTTAACATTTTGTGTTTGAGATATGGCAGCAGAGTGTTGCACTGTATTAGCCATTGAACAAAGTAGATGCTTGTATTTAGAGTAAAAGACCAAAAAAACACAAGAGGGTGCAAAGGCCTAGTGCCATACCCGAAATAAGATTTTATACTCACAGATTGCCATAGACAAACACGTGATGTAAATGATCCCAAGTGATGGGGAGGTCAGGATATACAGTGCTGTGAAAAAGTATTTGCCCCCTTCCTGATTTTTTTCTTTTTTTGCTTATTTGTCACACTTAAATGATTCAGATCAAACAAATTTTAATATTATACAAAGATAACCCAAGTAAATACAAAATGCAGTTTTTAAATGATGGATTTCATTAAAGGAAAAAAGCTGTTCAGGCCATGTGTGAAAAAGTAATTGCCCCCCTCCTTCCTAAATCACGAATGAACTGTGATTAACCACATTTTTTGGAAAGCGGAGTTAAATTTCACTTGCCTGATTACTGCCAGACCTGTTGAATCAAGAAATCACTAAATTAGAAGCTGTCTGACAAAGTGAAGTACGCTAAAAGATCTCAAAAAGAAAAAAAAACGCATTATGCCGCGATCTAAAGAAATTCAAGAACAGATGAGAAACAAAGTCATTGACATGTTTCAGTCTGGAAAGGGTCATTTTTAAAGCTTTGGGACTCCAGAGAACCACGGTAAGAGCCATTATCTACAAATGGAGAAAACTTGGAACGATGGTGAACCATCCCAGGAGTGGCCGGCCTACCAAAATTACTCCAAGAGCATGACGACCGCTCATCCAGGAGGTCATAACAGAACCCAGAACAACCACCAAAGAACGGCAGGCCTCACTTGCCTTATTTAAGGTCAGTGTTCATGATTCAACAATAAGAAAGAGACTGGGCAAAAATGGCATCCATAGATGAGTTACAAATGCCACTGCTGACCAAAAGGAACACAAAGGCTCGCCTCACATTTACCAAACATCTTGATTATCCCCAAGACTTTTGGGCGAAATATTCTGAGGACTGATGAGACAAAAGTTGAACCTTTTTGGAAGGTGTGCGTCCCGTTACATCTGGCGTAAAACTAAAACACAATATTTCATAGAAAGATCATCACACCAACAGTTGAGACATGGCGGTGGAAGTGTGAGGGTGTGGAGCTGCTTCAGGACCTGGATGACTTGCCGTAATTAAATGGAACCACGAATACTGCACTCTACCATAAAATCCTGAAGGACAATGTCCGGCCATCAGTTCCTGACCTCAAGCTCAACCACTCTTGGGTTATGCGGCAGGGCAATGAAACACACCAGCAAGTCCACCTCTGAATGGCTCAGAAACATCAAAATGAAGGTTTTATGAGTGGCCTAGTTAACTTCCGGGGGGGGGGTGCCACAACCAGTTATTAGGTTTAGGGGGGCAATTACTTTTTCACACAGGGCCAGGCAGGTTTGGGCAGCTTTCTTTCCTTTAGTAAATTAAATCATCATTTAAAAGCTGCATTTTGTATTTACTCGGGTTATCTTTGTGGAATAATAAAATGTGCTTGATGATCTGAATCATATAAGTGTGACAGATATGCAAAAAAATAAAAATAAAAAAAATCAGGAAGGGGCAAATACTATTTCACAGCACTGTAAAATGTGCATCAGCACAAACCAGGCATTACTCAGACTTGTAGGCATTTCACGCATTTCAAAGGGCTTGAGGTTCTGATGAAGAGGGGTTTGTCCTTTGAAATGCGTCACTCTTCTACATAAGCAGCATGTCTGCAGGGCACAAGAGCCATTGGCTGTTCTATTGAATTTACTTGAAAATATATTTTCTTTCCTCATACTCGTAAAACTGTCAAAGACTGTTTTCTTTCTGAAGGAAAGTATGCACTGTATATATGTACTTTTTGTGAAGGGTGAGGGAAGGGCAGTCTTAACAACATCATGGGCAATGCAATACCCTGGGGCTACCAGGGAGATGGTGACAGGAGTAGTGAGTGATGTTGTTGTCACATCTCCTGTCAGTCTATATTGGCGGAGCTTACTGTAAGATTATTATGGGGCTCCCCCATGCACTTGGGGCATTTTTTTTGTTATTTTAAACACTTCAAGACCAAGCCTATTTCTGACACTTGTTGTTTAGTTAAAATCAGCATTTTTTTTGCTAGAAAATTAACTTAGAACCCCCAGACATTAGATATAATTTTTTAGCAGAGACCCTAGAGAATGAAATGGAGGTCGTTGCAATATTTTTGTCACACTGTATTTGCGCAGCGGTCTTACAAACGCAATTTCTTTGGAAAAAATACACTTCAATGAATAATAAAAAAAAAAAAACTAAACAGTAAAGTTAGCCCAATTTTTTTTATAAAATGTGAAAGACGATGTTGTGCTGAGTAAATGGATACCTAACATGTCACGCTTTAAAATTGCACACGCTTGTGGAATGGTGATAAAACTACGGTACTTAAAAATCTCAATAGGCGACATTTTAACGGTTACCTGTTTAGAGTTACAAAGGAGGTCTTGTACTAGAATTAGCATAGCAAGACCACTTACTGTTATCTCACATATATATGATTAGTCTTATTATAGCCAAATTTACCACACTAACTCCTCCCACAGCTTTTACACTACATAGACAGTAATATGGTGATAATAGAAATATATAGACCAAAAAGACCGAAAACAATAATTTAGCAGCCAGCATCAACGGTCTAGTGAACTATATAACAAGGTGATAACAGAAATATATAAATGCAGCGCTAATTTATAAAGTGTACAAATCCACAACGTCCCACAGGGATGAATGTGGAACTGGAGAAAATGTATAAATCCGATGAGAAAAATAAATTGTGAATCCTATAGCAATACTGCCAATGTGTACATAAACGAGATATATTATTTCCAATATCCTGTGAAGAAAAAAAACAACATATAAAACTGTCCGTGATAAGAGAGTATTCTTCAATACAATATCCTGTGAAAAAAACAACAAGAAACTGTCCGTGATAGGAGAATATTCCTCAATAAGTGCAGTATGGTCCCCAAAAAAATTAAAAAAAAAAATGTGAAAGTGATGCCTTTTCAACCCAGGGGATGTGGCAAAGCAGGCTTCTTCCTGTGACATATACCAACATGCAGATGGGAAGCTGAAAATATTGGGTACGTTTACCAGAGAGGGTGGACACACTCACCATACGGCGGTGGGTCAATCAGGAGTATGGATCATTCAATCCGGCAGGTGTTTGGTAAAAAGAGATGCTGGAGATGTACTTCAATAACTTCATCCAAAGCGGTGGGGGGACTTGATAGAACCTCCAGCAAGCAAACGTGCTTGCCCTCAAATGAGGTTGTCAGCTGGATGGAATGGACAGGCGATCACAGCTCCGCGGCCTCCTACATGGCCCCGTCTGCGGGAACCCGGGACAATCCGAAGCCCCAGCGGCTTCCTTCCCCACCCAAAGGAGCCGATGGCGAAGCTCTTCCTTGGAGGCGGGGAATGGGGAGCCTCCAGACGTTCTCTAGCTCCCACCGTTCGCAGTGCTCTCACGACTGAACGGTTACCGAGCACAGAATTGTAAGTGATAGCGAATGAGGCGGCACCGAAGCTACAATGACCTCCTACACCAACCTCTTATCCACCGCCCGTCCCGGCCGAGCTTAGAGTCCTCCTCGGCCAGAGGAGGACTCTGGGTGTGGTTCCATCCAGCCTCATTCGCCATCACCTACCCTTCTGTGCTCGGTAACCGTTCAGACGTGAGAGCGCTGCGAACAGTGGGAGCTAGAGAACGTCTGGAGGCTCCCCATCCCCTACCTCCAAGGGAGAGCTTCGCCATCGGCTCCTTTCGCTGGGACTTCGGATTGTCCCGGGTTCCTGCAGACGGGGCCATGTAGGAGGCTGCGGAGCTGTGATCGCCTGTCCATTCCATCCAGCCGACAACCTCATTTGAGGGCAAGCACGTTTGCTTGCTGGAGGTTCTATCGAGTCCCCCCACCGCTTTGGATGAAGTTATTGAAGTACATCTCCAGCATCTCTTTCTACCAAACACCTGCCGAATTGAATGATCCATACTCCTGATTGACCCACCGCCGTATGAGTGTGTCCACCTTCTCTGCTAAATGCACCTGATACTTTCAGCTGCTTTGCCACATCCCCTGGGTTGAAAAGGAATCACTTTCACTATTTTTTTATTTTTTTGGGGACCATACTGCACTTATTGAGAAATATTCCCCTATCACGGACAGTTTCTTGTTTTTTTCACAGGATATTGTATTGAAGAATACTCTCTTATCACGGACAGTTTTTTGTTGTTTTTTTTTCTTCACAGGATATTGGAAATAATATATCTCGTTTATGTACACATTGGCAGTATTGCTATAGGACTCACAATTTATTTTTCTCATCGGATTTATACATTTTCACCAGTTCCATATTCATCCCTGTGGGACGTTGTGGATTCTTACACTTTATAAATTAGCACTGCATTTATATATTTCTGTTATCACCTTGTTATACAGTTCACTAGACTGTTGATGCTGGCTGCTAAATTATTGTTTTCGGTCTTTTAACACTAGTAGCACGGCTTTCTCTTTTATTCATAGACAGTAATATACCGAAACTTGCGGATTGTTCCCAATTGGTGTGCTATTACTTTGTGGAACGTTTCCTCAAATGGTTCACGAAATATCATTGTTTTTGCTGCGAAATTGGTCATAAAAGGAATGAATGGCGAAATGTTCAAAACTAGAGTGGGAGGTGACAAAAGCTGAAAGCCCCATGATGAGCCAAAACATTATGTCCACAACATGATCAGCCAAAACATTATGACCACAACATGAAAAAAAAAAAAAAAAAATCAATCATTTTTGGAAAAAAAAGTTCAGCTCTTTCAGCTAATGATGGGACTTCTTCAACTTTTTTACTACGATTTATACTTTTTAAAATATAAAGCTTTTTAAACACTTTTCACAGTTACTCCAACCACACAACAGTTACTCCAGCCACTCCTCCCAGTTACTCCGCCCACTCCAGTTGTATGTAGACTACTGAAGGTGGAGGCAAGAACACTTCACACAATTTCCCCAGAAATTGTAGCTTTTCTAGTTGCTCTTGCTCTAAGGATCATGGCAATAACTCATATGTGTGATTTTGCTTCTGGGTTACTACATCGGAGACCTGATCAAAGCCAAATTCAGCTTTGCTCAGGACTCCGGCCAGCCGGCAGACGTGGCAGCTGGTGGCTCAGGTTTCCGGGTGGGATGGGAGAGCCCAGGCGAGCCACGGAAGGAGGCAGGAAAGGGGGGGGGGGTGGAACGTCCCTCCCACTGCTTGTGTTAACAGCCAAGCGGCTGCTTAGCCGCATCAGTTGTTATCACAAGAAAGCCGACCGTTTGGTCATAAAAAGGTACCGGATTGATGCCTGCAATCCACTGTTTACAACTGTCGTGAACTGCTGTGATTGGTCACAGCGGTCACATGGTACAGGCAGCGAGTTGGTACACAGCCGGTGACAGATCGCACCTCTCCGCGCTTTCTGAGAGGATATCATATGATGTCCACACAGGACGGTAAAGCCACTGCCCAGCCTATAGCAGAATGAGCAGGGAAGGTTTCCCAGAGATCTTTTGACAGTGCCTTGCCACCTCTAGCTGATTGTTTGGGATCCCAGAGATCTTTTGAC
>NC_133325.1:777232875-777265696 GCF_042186555.1 Aquarana catesbeiana
TGAGAGATGAGAGAGAGAGAGAGAGAGAGAGAGAGAGAAAAAGAAGTGGGAGTTGGGATATAGAGGAGAGAGGCAACAGATTGTTGAAAGGCAGTAGAGAAGGGACAGGGGGTATAGAGGAGACATATAAGTGGGGAAATAAAGGGAGAGAAGGAGGAAAGAGTGGGGCAAGTAAAAGAAACAAGAGGAAGGGGTAAACATAAGAGCAACAATAAGGAAGGCGGAGAAAGGGTGGAAAGGAAAAAAGAAGAGGGACACTAAAGTGGAAAAGGAGAGGTAAAAAGAAAAGAGAGAAATGGTAACAGTTAAAAGGAAATAAGAGGTTAATGGAAGTCAGAAGAGTATAAGGAGGTAGAAAAGGTGAGGAGCAGAATTAAGGAGATGCATAGGGAGTATTGGAAAGGAATGAAAAGGTAAAAGAGGGGTGTGAGAAGTAAAATGGAAAAGAGAGGAAGGGGCAGGGGCATACCTATAGGTGTTGCAGGGGTAGCAATTGCAACCCGGCCCCATGATCCAGGGGGCCTGTGCAGCTCTCCTTTGTACGCCTGGAGAGAAGGGGCAGCATAGAGGAACTGATGCCCTACATTTTCCCCTTGCAGCTGCTGAAAGTCTGCTGCTCCTCCGCTACCTCCTACAGGCATTCAGTGGCTGCAGGAGGAAAATGGAAGGCATTGGTTCCTCTATATCAGGGGTCTCAAACTGGTGGCCCTCCAGCTGTTGCGAAACTACAAGTCCCATGAGGCATTGCAAGGTCAACAGTTACAAGCATGATTTCCACAGGCAGAGGCATGATGGGACTTGTTTTGCAACAGCTGGAGGGCCGCCAGTTGGAGACCCCTGCTCTATATGCTGGCCCTCCTCTCCAGGACCTGTTCTCTCCGGGGGCCATGGGCTCTCCTTGCCCCCCCCCCCCCCCCCCCGGCTGCTGCGAGGGAATGTGCCAGGATGGAGAATGGGAAAGGAGTCAGTAAATGAGTCATTTACAGAACCCTTCCTTTTCTGAATGGACAGAGTCAGCGATTTGTACGGTCCTTACAGTTTGTGAATCAAAGGGAAGCCTCTGTACAGACCTTTTCCTGTCCATTCTACGCTTCTGAGGCTGACCTCAATTACCTTTCTCTATCTCAAAGGTGAAACATCAGAGGTGCGTTTAGACCCCAGATATCTCACCAAAGCCCCCAACAGGGCTCCTAGAAGAAAAAAAAAAAAAAAAGTAAAAGGGGGGTCAGCCAGGGACTGGTAACCCTCCTTTCCTTTTGTGCCTAGAAGAATTGGGTTTTATAGAAGCTAAGCTGCTCCATGCAAAGCCTGCCAACAGCCATTTAAAAAGCAGCAGCGGCATCTAGTGTGCAGATATAGGTACTGCACCTTCACTTTACTAAATTACAGTATAAGGTCAGGTACTGTATAAATGGGGCGAGTTTTAATTATCGTGTATTTCTACTTTTGTGTGTATATATATATTTATTATGAGAATGTGTGTATATATTATATATACACACATACGTACTATTATTTATAAATATTTTACACACTCACACGTTATATTACCAAAAGTATTGGGACGCCTGCCTTTACACACACATGAACTTTAATGGAATCTAAGTCTTAGTCCGTAGGGTTCAATATTAAGTTGGCCCACCCTTTGCAGCTATAACAGCTTCAACTCTTCTGGGAAGGCCGTCCACAAGGTTTAGGAGTGTGTCTATAGGAATGTTTGACCATTCTTCCAGAAGCGCGTTTGTGAGGTCAGGCACTGATGCGGATGAGAAGGCCTGGCTCGCAGTCTCTGCTCTAATTCACCCTTATGCCCTGCACACACGATAGGATTTTCCGACAACAAATGTGCGATCGGAGCTTGTTGTCGGAAATTCCGACCGTGTGTAGGCTCCATCGGACATTTTCCGTCAGAATTTCCGACAAACAAAATTTGAGATCCGGATCTAAAATTTTCCGATTTTCCGTTGTCGGAAATTCCGATCGTGTGTACACAATTCCGATGCACTAAATTCCACGCATGCTCGGAATCAAGCAGAAGAGCCGCACTGGCTAGTGAACTTCAATTTTCTCGGCTCGTCGTACGTGTTGTATGTCACCGTGTTATTGACGTTCGGAATTTCCGACAACATTTGTGTGACCGTGTATATGCAAGACAAGCTTGAGCCAACATCCATCGGAAAAAACCCCCACGGTTTTGTTGTTGGAAAATCCTATAGTGTGTACAGGGCATAAAGGTGTTCTATCAGGACTCTGTGCAGGACAGTCAAGTTACTCCACCCCAAACTAGTTCATCCATGTGTTTAAGGGCCTTGCTTTGTGCACTGGTGCACAGTCATGTTGGAACAGGAAGGGGCCATCCCCAAACTGTCCCCACAAAGTTGGGAACATGAAATTGTCCAAAATGTCTTGGTATGCTGACACCTTAAGAGTTCCCTTCACTGGAACTAAGGGGCCAAGCCCAACCCCTGAAAAACAACCCCACACCATAATCCCCCCTCCACCAAATGATATGGACCAGTGCACAAAGTAAGGTCCATAAAGACATGGATGAGTGAGTTTGGGGTGGAGGGGGGAGAGGAAACAGAAAAAAAGAGAGAGGGGAGAGAAAACAGAAAAAAAGAGAGAGGGGAGAGAAAACAGAAAAAAAGAGAGAGGGGAGAGAAAACAGAAAAAAAGAGAGAGGGGAGAGAAAACAGAAAAAAAGAGAGAGGGGAGAGAAAACAGAAAAAAAGAGAGAGGGGAGAGAAAACAGAAAAAAAGAGAGAGGGGAGAGAAAACAGAAAAAAAGAGAGAGGGGAGAGAAAACAGAAAAAAAGAGAGAGGGGAGAGAAAACAGAAAAAAAGAGAGAGGGGAGAGAAAACAGAAAAAAAGAAAGAGGGGAGAGAAAACAGAAAAAAAGAAAGAGGGGAGAGAAAACAGAAAAAGAGAAAGAGGGGAGAGAAAACAGAAAAAGAGAAAGAGGGGAGAGAAAACAGAAAAAGAGAGAGGGGAGAGAAAACAGAAAAAGAGAGAGGGGAGAGAAAACAGAAAAAGAGAGAGGGGAGAGGAAACAGAAAAAGAGGGGAGAGGAAACAGAAAAAGAGGGGAGAGGAAACAGAAAAAGAGAGAGGGGAGAGAAAACAGAAAAAGAGAGAGGGGAGAGGAAACAGAAAAAGAGGGGAGAGGAAACAGAAAAAGAGGGGAGAGGAAACAGAAAAAGAGGGGAGAGGAAACAGAAAAAGAGGGGAGAGGAAACAGAAAAAGAGGGGAGAGGAAACAGAAAAAGAGGGGAGAGGAAACAGATGGTATGAAAAGAGAGAGGGGAGAGGAAACAGAAAAAGAGAGAGGGGAGAGGAAACAGAAAAAGAGAGAGGGGAGAGGAAACAGAAAAAGAGAGAGGGGAGAGGAAACAGAAAAAGAGAGAGGGGAGAGGAAACAGAAAAAGAGAGAGGGGAGAGGAAACAGAAAAAGAGAGAGGGGAGAGGAAACAGAAAAAGAGAGAGGGGAGAGGAAACAGAAAAAGAGAGAGGGGAGAGGAAACAGAAAAAGAGAGAGGGGAGAGGAAACAGAAAAAGAGAGAGGGGAGAGGAAACAGAAAAAGAGAGAGGGGAGAGGAAACAGAAAAAGAGAGAGGGGAGAGGAAACAGAAAAAGAGAGAGGGGAGAGGAAACAGAAAAAGAGAGAGGGGAGAGGAAACAGATGGTATGAACAGAAAGAGGGGAGAGGAAACAGAAAGAGAGGGGAGAGGAAACAGAAAGAGAGGGGAGAGGAAACAGAAAGAGAGGGGAGAGGAAACAGAAAAAGAGAGAGGGGAGAGGAAACAGATGGTATGAACAGAAAGAGGGGAGAGGAAACAGAAAGAGAGGGGAGAGGAAACAGAAAGAGAGGGGAGAGGAAACAGAAAGAGAGGGGAGAGGAAACAGAAAGAGAGGGGAGAGGAAACAGAAAGAGAGGGGGGAGGAAACAGATGGTATGAACAGAAAAAGAGGGGAGAGGAAACAGAAAAAGAGAGGGAGGAGAGGAAACAGAAAAAGAGAGGGGGGAGAGGAAACAGAAAAAAAGAGAGGGGGGAGAGGAAACAGAAAAAGAGAGGGGAGCGGAAACAGATGGTATGAACAGAAAGAGGGGAGAGGAAACAGAAAAAGAGGGGAGAGGAAACAGAAAGAGAGGGGAGAGGAAACAGAAAGAGAGGGGAGAGGAAACAGAAAGAGAGGGGAGAGGAAACAGAAAGAGAGGGGAGAGGAAACAGAAAAAGAGAGAGGGGAGAGGAAACAGATGGTATGAACAGAAAGAGGGGAGAGGAAACAGAAAGAGAGGGGAGAGGAAACAGAAAGAGAGGGGAGAGGAAACAGAAAGAGAGGGGAGAGGAAACAGAAAGAGAGGGGAGAGGAAACAGAAAGAGAGGGGAGAGGAAACAGAAAGAGAGGGGAGAGGAAACAGAAAAAGAGGGGAGAGGAAACAGAAAAAAAGAGAGGGGGGAGAGGAAACAGAAAAAAAGAGAGGGGGGAGAGGAAACAGAAAAAAAGAGAGGGGGGAGAGGAAACAGAAAAAAAGAGAGGGGGGAGAGGAAACAGAAAAAGAGAGGGGAGCGGAAACAGATGGTATGAACAGAAAGAGGGGAGAGGAAACAGAAAAAGAGGGGAGAGGAAACAGAAAAAGAGGGGAGAGGAAACAGAAAAAGAGGGGAGAGGAAACAGAAAAAGAGGGGAGAGGAAACAGAAAAAGAGGGGAGAGGAAACAGAAAAAGAGGGGAGAGGGGAGAGGAAACAGATGGGTATGAACAGAAAAAGAGGGGAGAGGAAACAGAAAAAGAGGGGAGAGGAAACAGAAAAAGAGGGGAGAGGAAACAGAAAAAGAGGGGGAGAGGAAACAGAAAAAAGAGGGGAGAGGAAACAGAAAAAGAGGGGAGAGGAAACAGAGAAAGAGGGGAGAGGAAACAGAGAAAGAGGGGGAGAGGAAACAGAGAAAGAGGGAGAGGGGAGAGGAAACAGATGGTATGAAACAGAAAGAGGGGGAGAGGAAACAGAAAGAGAGGGGGAGAGGAAACAGATGGTATGAACAGAAAGAGAAGGGAGAGGAAACAGAGAAAGAGGGGAGAGGGAGAGGAAACAGATGGTATGAACAGAAAAAGAGGGGAGAGGAAACAGAAAAAGAGGGGAAGAGGAAACAGAAAAAGAGGGGAGAGGAAACAGAAAAAGAGGGGAGAGGAAACAGAAAAAGAGGGGAGAGGAAACAGAAAAAGAGGGGGAGAGGAAACAGAAAAAGAGGGGAGAGGAAACAGAAAAAGAGGGGAGAGGAAACAGAAAAAGAGGGGAGAGGAAACAGAAAAAGAGGGGAGAGGAAACAGAAAAGAGGGGAGAGGAAACAGAAAAAGAGGGAGAGAGGAAACAGAAAAAGAGGGGAGAGGAAACAGAAAAAGAGGGGAGAGGAAACAGAAAAAGAGGGGAGAGGGAAACAGAAAAGAGGGGAGAGGAAACAGAAAAAGAGGGGAGAGGAAACAGAGAAAGAGGGGAGAGGAAACAGAGAAAGAGGGGAGAGGAAACAGATGGTAATGAACAGAAAGAGGGGAGAGGAAACAGAAAGAGAGGGGAGAGGAAATAGAAAGAGAGGGGAGAGGAAACAGAGAAAGAGGGGGAGAGAAAACAGAAAAAGAGGGGAGAGGAAACAGAAAGAGGGGAGAGGAAACAGAAAGAGGGGAGAGGACTGTCCCCACAAAGTTGGGAACATGAAATTGTCCAAAATGTCTTGGTATGCTGACACCTTAAGAGTTCCCTTCACTGGAACTAAGGGGCCAAGCCCAACCCCTGAAAAACAACCCCACACCATATGATATGGACCAGTGCACAAAGCAAGGTCCATAAAGACATGGATGAGTGAGTTCGGGGTGGAGGGGGGAGAGGACACAGAAAGAGAAAGAGGAGAGAGGACACAGAAAAAGAGAGGGGAGAGGACACAGAAAAAGAGAGGGGAGAGGACACAGAAAAAGAGAGGGGAGAGGACACAGAAAAAGAGAGGGGAGAGGAAACAGAAAAAGAGAGGGGAGAGGAAACAGAAAAAGAGAGGGGAGAGGAAACAGAAAAAGAGAGGGGAGAGGAAACAGAAAAAGAGAGGGGAGAGGAAACAGAAAAAGAGAGGGGGAGAGGAAACAGAAAAAGAGAGGGGGAGAGGAAACAGAAAAAGAGAGGGGGAGAGGAAACAGAAAAAGAGAGGGGGAGAGGAAACAGAAAAAGAGAGGGGGAGAGGAAACAGAAAAAGAGAGGGGGAGAGGAAACAGAAAAAGAGAGGGGAGAGGAAACAGAAAAAGAGAGGGGAGAGGAAACAGAAAAAGAGAGGGGAGAGGAAACAGAAAAAGAGAGGGGAGAGGAAACAGAAAAAGAGAGGGGAGAGGAAACAGAAAAAGAGTGGGGAGAGGAAACAGAAAAAGAGAGGGGAGAGGAAACAGAAAAAGAGAGGGGAGAGGAAACAGAAAAAGAGAGGGGAGAGGAAACAGAAAAAGAGAGGGGAGAGGAAACAGAAAAAGAGGGGGGAGAGGAAACAGAAAAAGAGAGGGGGAGAGGAAACAGAAAAAGAGAGGGGGAGAGGAAACAGAAAAAGAGAGGGGGAGAGGAAACAGAAAAAGAGAGGGGGAGAGGAAACAGAAAAAGAGAGGGGGAGAGGAAACAGAAAAAGAGAGGGGGAGAGAAAACAGAAAAAGAGAGGGGGAGAGAAAACAGAAAAAGAGAGGGGGAGAGGAAACAGAAAAAGAGAGGGGGAGAGGAAACAGAAAAAGAGAGGGGGAGAGAAAACAGAAAAAGAGAGGGGGAGAGGAAACAGAAAAAGAGGGGAGAGGAAACAGAAAAAGAGGGGAGAGGAAACAGATGGTATGAACAGAAAGAGGGGAGAGGAAACAGAAAGAGAGGGGAGAGGAAACAGAAAGAGAGGGGAGAGGAAACAGAAAGAGAGGGGAGAGGAAACAGATGGTATGAACAGAAAGAGAGGGGAGAGGAAACAGATGGTATGAACAGAAAAAGAGGGGAGAGGAAACAGAAAAAGAGGGGAGAGGAAACAGAAAAAGAGGGGAGAGGAAACAGAAAAAGAGGGGAGAGGAAACAGAAAAAGAGGGGAGAGGAAACAGAAAAAGAGGGGAGAGGAAACAGAAAAAGAGGGGAGAGGAAACAGAAAAAGAGGGGAGAGGAAACAGATGGTATGAACAGAAAGAGGGGAGAGGAAACAGAAAGAGAGGGGAGAGGAAATAGAAAGAGAGGGGAGAGGAAACAGAAAAAGAGGGGAGAGGACTGTCCCCACAAAGTTGGGAACATGAAATTGTCCAAAATGTCTTGGTATGCTGACACCTTAAGAGTTCCCTTCACTGGAACTAAGGGGCCAAGCCCAACCCCTGAAAAACAACCCCACACCATATGATATGGACCAGTGCACAAAGCAAGGTCCATAAAGACATGGATGAGTGAGTTCGGGGTGGAGGGGGGAGAGGACACAGAAAGAGAAAGAGGGGAGAGGAAACAGAAAAAGAGAGGGGAGAGGAAACAGAAAAAGAGAGGGGAGAGGAAACAGAAAAAGAGAGGGGAGAGGAAACAGAAAAAGAGAGGGGAGAGGAAACAGAAAAAGAGAGGGGAGAGGAAACAGAAAAAGAGAGGGGAGAGGAAACAGAAAAAGAGAGGGGAGAGGAAACAGAAAAAGAGAGGGGAGAGGAAACAGAAAAAGAGAGGGGAGAGGAAACAGAAAAAGAGAGGGGAGAGGAAACAGAAAAAGAGAGGGGAGAGGAAACAGAAAAAGAGAGGGGAGAGGAAACAGAAAAAGAGAGGGGAGAGGAAACAGAAAAAGAGAGGGGAGAGGAAACAGAAAAAGAGAGGGGAGAGGAAACAGAAAAAGAGAGGGGAGAGGAAACAGAAAAAGAGAGGGGAGAGGAAACAGAAAAAGAGAGGGGGAGAGGAAACAGAAAAAGAGAGGGGGAGAGGAAACAGAAAAAGAGAGGGGGAGAGGAAACAGAAAAAGAGAGGGGGAGAGGAAACAGAAAAAGAGAGGGGGAGAGGAAACAGAAAAAGAGAGGGGAGAGGAAACAGAAAAAGAGAGGGGGAGAGGAAACAGAAAAAGAGAGGGGGAGAGGAAACAGAAAAAGAGAGGGGGAGAGAAAACAGAAAAAGAGAGGGGGAGAGGAAACAGAAAAAGAGAGGGGGAGAGGAAACAGAAAAAGAGAGGGGGAGAGAAAACAGAAAAAGAGAGGGGGAGAGGAAACAGAAAAAGAGGGGAGAGGAAACAGAAAAAGAGGGGAGAGGAAACAGATGGTATGAACAGAAAGAGGGGAGAGGAAACAGAAAGAGAGGGGAGAGGAAACAGAAAGAGAGGGGAGAGGAAACAGAAAGAGAGGGGAGAGGAAACAGATGGTATGAACAGAAAGAGAGGGGAGAGGAAACAGATGGTATGAACAGAAAAAGAGGGGAGAGGAAACAGAAAAAGAGAGGGGAGAGGAAACAGAAAAAGAGGGGAGAGGAAACAGAAAAAGGGGAGAGGACTGTCCCCACAAAGTTGGGAGCATGAAATTGTCCAAAATGTCTTGGTATGCTGACACCTTAAGAGTTCCCTTCACTGGAACTAAGGGGCCAAGCCCAACCCCTGAAAAACAACCCCACACCATAATACCCCTCCACCAAATGATATGGACGAGTGCACAAAGCAAGGTCCATAAAGACATGGATGAGTGAGTTTGGGGTGGAGGGGGGAGAGGACACAGAAAGAGAAAGAGGAAACAGAAAAAGAGAGGGGAGAGGAAACAGATGGTATGAACAGAAAAAGAGAGGGGAGAGGAAACAGAAAAAGAGAGGGGAGAGGAAACAGAAAAAGAGAGGGGAGAGGAAACAGAAAAAGAGAGGGGAGAGGAAACAGAAAAAGAGAGGGGAGAGGAAACAGAAAAAGAGAGGGGAGAGGAAACAGAAAAAGAGAGGGGAGAGGAAACAGAAAAAAAGAGGGGAGAGGAAACAGAAAAAAAGAGAGGAGAGGAAACAGAAAAAAAGAGAGGAGAGGAAACAGAAAAAAAGAGGGGAGAGGAAACAGAAAAAAAGAGGGGAGAGGAAACAGAAAAAAAGAGGGGAGAGGAAACAGAAAGAGGGGAGAGGAAACAGGTGGGAGTTGGGATATAGAGGAGAGAGGCAAAAGATTGTTGAAAGGCAGTAGAGAAGGGACAGGGGGTATAGAGGAGACATATAAGTGGGGAAATAAAGGGAGAGAAAGAGGAAAGAGTGGGGCAAGTAAAAGAAACAAGAGGAAGGGGTAAACATAAGAGCAACGATAAGGAAGGCGGAGAAAGGGTGGAAAGGATAAAAGAAGAGGGACACTAAAGTGGAAAAGGAGAGGTAAAAAGAAAAGAGAGAAATGGTAACAGTTAAAAGGAAGATGTTATTGGAAATCAGAAGACTGAAAGGAGGTGGAAAAGGTGAGGAGCAGAATTAAGGAGATGCATAGGGAGTATTGGAAAGGAATGAAAAGGTAAAAGAGGGGTGTGAGAAGTAAAATGGAAAAGAGAGGAAGGTGCAGGGGCATACCTATAGGTGTAGCGATTGCAATCCGGCCCCATGATCCAGGGGGCCTGTGCAGCTCTCTTTTGTACGCCTGGAGAGAAGGGGCAGCATATAGAGGAATTGATGCCCTCCATTTTCCTTTTGCAGCTGCTGAAAGCCTGCTTCTCCTCCTCTACCTCCTACAGGCATTCAGTGGCTGCTGGAGGAAAATGGAAGGCATTGGTTCTTCTATATGCTGCCCCTCCTCTCCAGGACCTGTCCCCCTCCGGGCCCATGTGCTCTCCTTGCCCCCCTCAGCGTTGCCGGGTTTCCCCCTCCCCTCTGCCGCTGGATGCTGCGGGGAATGTGTCAGGATGGAGAATGGGAAAGGAGTCAGTCATTTACCAGACCCTTCCTTTTCTGATTGGAGTCAGTGATTTGTACGGTCCTTACAGTTTGTGAATCAAAGGGAAGCCTCTGTACAGACCTATTCCTGTCCATTCATTCTACGCTGCTGAGGCTGACCTCAATCTCCTTTCTCTATCTCAAAGGTGATACATCAGAGGTGCGTTTAGACCCCCGATATCTCACCAAAGCCCCCAACAGGGCTCCTAGGAAAAAAAAAAAAAAAAATGTAAAAAATAATAAAAAATAAAATTGTAAAAAAAAAAAAAAAAAAAAAAAAACGACTGACACCAGTGGTGGAACTACCAGGGTCACAAAGTTAGCACTTGCGACCAAACCATAGCATTCCGCCACTGCGGGGGCCCGCTGCAGAACATGAAAAAGGGTCCCGCTGCAGGACCGTTTAAAAGGGTCCCACAATGGGAGAGAAAAAGGCCCCTGGGACCAGTTGGAAGGGCCCAGGCTGGGGGTCCTTCATTTTTTTTTTTTTTTTTTTTGCACCGGGGCCCTGAAGGATCTAGTTGCTCCTCTAGGAAGTGATAAAGGGAAGGAGGGGGAAAAAAAAAAAAAAGAACAGTAAAGGAAATGAAAGGGAAAGAAAAAAAAAGGAAGGAAGGCGCAGGAATAGAAGAATAACCACCTAAATATTCAAACACATTCCATTAGGTAGACAGAATGTCCCAGAGGCCCCACAACAATACAGACCCGCTGTGGTAGAATGAATGGCACTCCCAGCCTGGACCCCCACCAGGACACGCCCCTAATGCATTTTGCTCCACCCCCCAGAGCTTAATCATGGGGACTTTCCATTAGGTACACCTTACTACACTGATTAAAGTCACCTTTCTTTTCTGATTTTTGAAATGCACAAAATGTCCACTAGAGGGCACATGCTGATTGGATAAAATGCTATCAGCGCACAGTAGCTAAAGTGCATTGGAAGTCTGAACACAAATACACCAAGATTTCCCATAGATGCCAATGTGTCCATACTCCCGAGTGCATGTAAAGTGAGGGTATGTAAAGCGGGGTATGCCTGTGTATATAGATAGATTAAATGTCTTTCTTGTATTGCTGAAATGCAAATAAAACAACTTTAAAAGGATCGCAGTTGAAGGAAGTTTGTAAACCCAAATACTAAAATCGTTTATGTGCTATAACCTATATGGGATTGCATTATTATTTTTTTATTTTTTGGTTGAACTGGATGGGACTCGTGTCTTTTTTTCAATCTATGTAACTATTACTGCGATTTCAAAAGTGACTTTCAACATTCGTAACTTTCATTACAATAATTGGTAAGCTTCTACTGTGAAGGGTCCTTATTTTGGGCACTCTCTGTTATTGGCTGACCACGCTCATCTCCCGATTGTGCATCCTGTGTTGTCACCTGTCACACCAGTGGTCGTTTCAGCACACATTGCCCTGTTGTCACCATCAGAAAACCATTACCCTACCATGCCACAAAGTGCCCTCAATGTAGTGAATAAAGATAGGAAAAGGCTGCAGGAGATCAGCAGCACGCTGACCGGTTGTTACAGACTGCTCCCGTACTCTGTTTACGATCAGCAGCCCGCAGGACAGGCTCCCAATCATATGGCAGCCAATCACAGTGATCACTCAATCGGGAAATCTGTTCCTCCTACCCGCTTATACAATGAAAAAGAAACTGCACACTGATAGATGTGATTGCACAATGAAAGAGAAGAAACGTGCTGATGGATGTAACTGGACAGTGAAAGAGAAGCAGCACACAGATAAATACGATTGGACAATGAGAGAAGCAGCACACAGATAAATACGATTGGACAATGAGAGAAGCAGCACACAGATAAATACGATTGGACAATGAGAGAAGCAGCACACTGATGCATGCGATTGGACAATGAGAGAGAAGCAGCACACTGATGGGATGGGATTGGACAATAAAAGAAAAGCAGCACATTTATGGATTTGATAATAAAAGAGAAGCAGCACATTTATGGATGTGATTGGACAATGCAAAAGGGTAGCAGCACACTGATAGATGTGATTGGACAATGAAAGGGAAGCGGCACACAGATGGAGGGGATTGGACAATGAAAGAGAAGCAGCACACTGATGGATGTGATTGGGCAAGGAAAGAGAAGCAGCACACAGATGGATGCGATTGGACACTGAAATAGAAGCAGCACACAGAGGGGATGTGATTGGACAATGAAAGAAGCAGCGCACTGATGGATGTGATTGGACAATGAAAGAGTAGCAGAACACTGATGGATGTAACTGGACAATGAAAGAGAAGCAGCACACTGATGATGGGATATGATTGGACAATGAAAGAGAAGCAGCACACTGATGATGGGATATGATTGGACAATGAAAGAGAAGCAGCGCACTGATGATGGGATATGATTGGACAATGAAAGAGAAGCAGCGCACAGATAAAGGGTATTGGAAAATGAAAAAAAAAAAAAGAAGAAACACACAGATAGATGTGATTGGATGATGATAGAAGCAGCGCACTGATGGATGTGATTGGGCAAGAAAAAAAACAAAAAAAACTGCACAGATAGAGCCAAGATTAAAGCAAATGAAATAGAAGCAGCACAAAGATGGAGGGGTTTGGACAATGAAAGAAGCGGCACACTGAAAGATGAGATTGGGCAATGAAAGAAGCAGCGCACAGATGGGATGTGACTGGACAATGAAAGAGAAGCAGCACACTGATGGGTGTAATTGGACAGAGAAACCTGCAAAGCCTGGACACCCACCATGGACACTATCGGCAATATTAGTATTTGTGCGTTGCCTTCTCGGAGTGCTCCACAATCCAAAACCTAATGATAGTTTGTCATCAAACTTAATGGACTCTTGTTTTTCTACAAGTAGGTGCATTAGAGTGTAAGCTCCTCTGCCGCAGAGGCTTATGAGAACAGAAGTCCATACCTGTACTGGAACTTGTCCATGGCGCTGGACATGTGTTTGGGGTAGTTGTCACAGATGTACAGGTTGTGGTCATTCTCCGGCACCAGGTCCACGTCGTGCAGGATGAGGCAGTCCCAGTCGTCGTAGCGCAGGGCTTCTCGGACGCCGATATTCAGAAGCTTCGCCCGATTAAACGTGCCGTTCCCAGCCTGGCAAGACAAATGCAGCGCTTAGTGAGTAAATGGAAGAAAATCTGTCTTCTGCAGTAATAACAGCGGTAACTATTTCACGGATCATTACAGGCCGCGGCAGCCGACGCCACGCGCGAGGGAAAGAGACCAGACCGCAACGTTATCACTCTTACTGGTATCCGTCACAGCAACGCAGAAAATAAAAAAGCGTTTATTAGCTTCATAAATGAACAGTTAAAGCGACCGAGCCATTTAAAGTGAAACAGTTTTCTTTTCCCCCATGCATTGCAAGGATTTTAGGAAACTTCACTGCAGATTCATACCTGCTTCTGTCCTGTACTGTACATACACACACACACACTAGATTTTCAAAAGTATTGGGTCTATAATATATATATATATATATATATATATATATATATATATATATATATATATATATATATATATATATAATACATACACACACACAGTGGGGACGGAAAGTATTCAGACCCCCTTAAATTTTTCACTCTTTGTTATATTGCAGCCATTTGCTAAAATCATTTAAGTTCATTTTTCCCTCATTAATGTACACACAGCACCCCATATTGACAGAAAAACACAGAATTGTTGACATTTTTGCAGATCTATTAAAAAAGAAAAACTGAAATATCACATGGTCGTACAGTGACGTCCTCCCAGAATCCCCTCTCGCGCGCCACCCGAGAACATGCGTGACCGCCGGGTCCAGAAGACCCGGCGCATCACGGTAAGCGGCCGCTGATCGCAGCCGTTTACCATGTGATCGCTCCGTCAGATGACGGAGCGATCACATGTAAACAAACCAGCGTAATGTCATGACGCCGGTTCCTCTCTCCCCTCTGTGTACCGATCAGTAGAGTGTGAGAGGAGATGGGGAGGGATCAGATGGCAGCAGCGCTGTGGACTGGATCTGTAGTGCCCACAGCGCTGCTCTGTGACAAATGCAGGCACATCCAGCCATGCTGAGCCATCCCTCAATACCCTGCAATACCCAGCCATACCCCGCAATACCCAGCCACACCCAGCCATACCCCGCAATACCCAGCCATACCCCGCAATACCCAGCCATACTCGGCCATGCTCGGCAATACTCGGCCTCTGTATGTGGCCAGGCTGTAGAAGTCTCACACATGTGGTATCGCTGTACTCAGGAGGAGTAGGAGAATCTATTTTGGGGTGTCATTTTTGGTATGTACATGCTATGTGTTAGAAATATTGTATAAATGGACAACTTTGTGTTAAAAAATATGCGCTTTAACCACTTCCCGCCTGCCGGCCCTCATACTACGTCCTTGGCTTTGTGCGGGGATATCTGAATGATGGGTGCAGCTACAGGCATCATTCAGATATCAGCTTTTTCACCCGGCGATTCCCTACACCATAAGAATGATCATAGTGACTGTTCCACTGCCTGATCGTTCTTACAGGAGGCGAGAGGGGACATCACCCCCCCCCTCCCGCCGCCCTCCGGTGCTTCTACCGACTCATCGCTACAATCAAAGCCAGGATCGTTTTTTTTGTTTTTTTTTATTTCAGGCTTCCCAGCCTAGAGGTGAGATGTGGGATCTTATTCACCCCATATATCACTGTAAAGAGGACCTGTCATGCCACATTCCTATTACAAGGGAGGTTTACATTCCTTGTAATAGGAATAAAAGTGATCAAAAAATTAATTTTTTGGAAAAAAGTGTCAAACTAAAATAAAGTAAAATTAGCAATGAAAAAAAAAAAAATTTTTTAAAGCGCCCCTGTCCCCGTGTGCTCGCATGCAGAAGCGAACGCATTCGTAAGTCCCGCCCACATATGAAAATGGTGTTCAAACCACACTTGTGAGGTATCACTGAGATCAGTAGAGCGAGAGCAATAATTTTGGCCCTAGACCTCCTCTGTAACTCAGAACATGTAACCAGTACAGTAAAAAATTTTAAAGCGTCGCCTATGGGGATTTTTAAGTAGCGAAGTTTGGCGCCATTCCACGAGCGTGTGCAATTTTGAAGGGTGACGCGTTGGGTATCTATTTACTCGGCATAACTTCATCTTTCACGTTCTGCAAAAACATTGGGCTAACTTTACTGTTTTGTTTTTTTTAAAGCATAAAACTTTTTTTTTTTTTCCCCAAAAAAAAAACGCGTTTGAAAAATTGCTGCGCAAATACCGTGTGAGATAAAAAGTTGCAACGAATGCCATTGTATTCTCTAGGGTCTTTGCGAAAAAAATATATATAAGGTTTTGGGGTTCTATGTAAATTTTTTAGCATATTCATCAAATAAATGATGATTTTTACATGTAGGAGAGAAATGTCAGAATTGGCCTGGGTGCTCCAGAACGCCTGAAGGTGCTCTGTGCATGTTGGGCCTCTGTATGTGGCCACGCTGTGTAAAAGTCTCACACATGTGGTATCGCCGTACTCGGGAGTAATAGCAGAATGTGTTTTGGGGTGTAATTTGTGGTATGCATATGCTGTGTGTGAGAAATAACCTGCTAATATGACAATTTTGTGAAAAAAGAAAAAAAAAATTCTTGATTTTGCAAAGAATTGTGGGAATTGTGGGAAAAAAATGACAACTTCAAAAAACTCACCATGCATCTCTCTAAATACCTTGAAATGTCTTCTTTCCAAAAAGGGGTCATTTGAGGGGTATTTGTACTTTTCTGGCATGTTAGGGTCTCAAGAAATTAGACCGTCAGTACTTCAGGTGTGATCAATTTTCAGATATTGGCACCATAGCTTTTGGACTCTATAACTTTCACAAAGACCAAATAATATCCACTGATTCGGGTTATTTTTACCAAAGATATGTAGCGGTATAAATTTTGGCCAAAATATATGAAGAAAAATTACTAATTTGCAAAATTTTATAACAGAAACAAAGAAAAATGCATTTTTTTAAAACAGAATTTTCGGTCTTTATTCTTTTATAGCGCAAAAAATAAAGAACCCAGCGGTGATTAAATACCACCAAAAGAAAGCTCTATTTGTGTGAAAAAAAGGACAAAAATTTCATATAGGTACAGTGTTGCATTACTGAGTAATTGTCATTCAAAATGTGAGAGCACTGTAAGCTGAAAATTGGTCTGGTTATTAAGGGGGTTTAAGTGCCCAGTGGTCAAGTGGTTAAATTTGCCGTCTATTGGGCGCGTGCCCGAGGGTCCCGGGAACTCAATGTTCGCCGGCGTCTCGCAATTGTGGTGTGGAGAGGTAGAACGGGGAGATGCCTATCTAAAGCAAA
Organism: Aquarana catesbeiana; assembly: GCF_042186555.1. NCBI lineage: Eukaryota > Metazoa > Chordata > Amphibia > Anura > Ranidae > Aquarana > Aquarana catesbeiana. The sequence goes on from NC_133325.1 coordinate 777,249,104, forward strand.
CTGCCTTGTGTCATGACAGAGATCCACTGCTCCCTGTTATCTGGAGCAGTGATCACTGTCATGTCCTAGGTAGCCCATCCCCCCCCCCAGTTAGAATCACTCCCTAGGACACACTTAACTCCTTCATCGCCCCCTAGTGTTTAACCCCTACCCTGCCAGTGTCATTTACACAGTAATCAGTGCATTTTTATAGCACTGATATCTGTATAAATGACAATGGTCCCAAAATAGTGTCAAAGGTGTCTGATGTGTCCGCCATAATGTCGCAGTCATGGTAAAAATCGCAGATTGCAGCCAATACTAATAATAAAAATGCCATAAATCTATCCCCTATTTTGTAGACGCTATAACTTTTGCGCAAACCAATCAATATACGCCTAAGATTTTTTTTTTTAATATGTAGAAGAATACATATCGGCCTAAACTGAGGAAAAAATTTGTTTTTTTATATATTTTTGGGGGATATTTATTATAGCAAAAATTTTAAAAAATATTGCTTTTTTTTTCAAAATTGTCACTCTTTTTGTTTATAGCGCAAAAAATAAAAACCGCAGAGGTGATCAAATACCACCAAAAGAAAGTTCCATTTGTGGGGGAAAAAAATAATAAGGTCTAAAAATCTACCAAAACATGTTGGAACGTACCATGTTTATATGTAGGAACTTCAGTTCACGGGGTGCCACTAAGGAATAAGGGCACAAATACAAAGTGGCGGTGTGATGATGTCTAGTAAATAGTTAAAAACTCTATTAATTAGTGATGACTACATCAAAGAACACCGCCATTTAACCACATGAACGAAAAAATAATATTTAGTAGAACCCCTACGAATTTCTAAATCTCGGGAGACCCGAAGACTAATTGGGATATATAATCACCAGCAAAACAGCAGGAAAGCAGAAAAGAAAAAAAAAAAAAAAATGCAGAAAAAGCTGGCTGCTGCCATAACGGTACTCCACTTCAAACAGCCGACGTACAACTGTGGCGGGTGGTCCGTAAGTAGTTAAATCAGGTGCGAGGAGAGACACTGCGCCCCCATGATCTCTGACCTCTCCCATGTTGTTCAGGTGGATCTCCACCTCTTTAAGGTTGCCTAAAGAGCCGGTGAGGGATATTCATATTTCACGTCTGAGGTTTACAACCACTTTAACTATTGGCATTCTGACCACCATTGTAAAGGGGGCATATTTTCCACCAACCCCCCCTCCCCCCCCCAGTGAATTGTGTTAGCAGGTGTTCCCCAGAGAACTGAAAATTATTTCAAAAGGTTCCTCTAAGGCAGCCATTCTCAACCAGGGTTCCGTGGAACCCTGGGGTTCCTCCAGAGGTTGCTAGGGGTTCCTTGAGCTGTGGCTGATCTATTTGATGATGCCTACAGCAGTTCAAGGTTCAGCACCATTTGGCAAAGCCAGCATCATGACACCAAATATCTTTTTAGCTGTCTTTAAGGGTGGCATCCTGAGCACCACTTTAAGGGGGGACATTCTTCCTATTGACCACCAATATCAGGAGCATTGTTCCTATTGAGCCCTGATGATTTGGTTTTAGTAAGCTTTCCTCGACACATGAAAATTATTTTTAGAGGTTCCTCTAGGGTTAAAAGGTTGAGAAAGCCTGCTCTAAGGTAAAAAGGTTGACTAAGGCCGCTATAGACCATGAGAAGAGGAAAGGGTTACATTGACTCGGCACAGCGACTTTTCTTGGTGGCCCGATTTCCTTCTGATAAGGGTGGGGGGTACCATAGGTGCCCACAGCAGCCTGTCTTGTGGACTTAGATAAGGTAGAAGATGCTAAATTTGGCCAAACGCCCGGAATGATCTGAAGCTTATCTCCGTGAGTTTCAACTGATCTGTTCTGCCACTGCAAACTGGAAGATTTTATATGGAAATAATTCCCTTGAAAACAAAGAATGATGTATATGAGAAGGATGAATATACCGATATTAACCGCTTCAGCTCTCTCACCTGTGCACCCTTTTTAGACTGGGACAAATTTTTACATTTCGTCTATTTTTGGCAAGAACTTTGATGTTACTTAACCACTTGACCGCCTGAAGATTTACCATCCCCCCCTTCACGACCAGGCCATTTTTTTGCAATACGGCACTGCGTTACTTTAACTGACAATTGCACGCGACGTTGTACTCATAAAATCTGAATTTTTTCCCCCACAAAATAGAGCTTTCTTTTGGTGCCATTTGATCACCCCTGTGTTTTTTTTTTTTTTTTTTTGCACTATAAAAAAAAAATTAAAAAAAATACTTTCTGCTATAAAACACATCCAAAAAAATAAAAATAAAAAAAAGTAAAAAAAAAATTACATTTCTTCATCAATTTAGGTCAATATGTATTCTGCTACATGTTCTTGGAAAAATCCCAATAAGAGTATATTGATTTGTTTGCACAAAAGTTATAGCGTCTACTAACCATGGTGTGTGTATAATTATATATATATATATATATATATATATATATATATATATATATATATATATATATATATATATATATATATATAAAATACACACACCATGGTTAGTAGACGCTATGCAGCTCATGCAGCATTAAGTAAAAACCATGGGCGTTACAAACCCCGTAACACACTTCCTGTCCTAGGGTAACAAAGCTCACCTCACCGCACTGGTGGTCATCACCTTAGGACAGGACTACAACAGCTCCCCCTCTCCTTTTCAACATAACAGAGGGGATGGATTCTGTAGTCCTGCTGAGAACAATGCAACTTTAGCAGTAAGTAAAGGAAGTTCTCCAGATTTCTGGCAGGATCAACAAGCATTTCCCGCACTTCTCGAACAGATAGAACAAAAACACTCTCGATAGCATATGCAACCTCTTGCCGCCCATATACCGCATATGTACGATGGCAAAGAGGGTGGATTATTAACGTCCACAGGCCGCTACGTATGCGTGCCTACTGGGTGCTCCCAGCACAGTGAACGAGCTGTCAACAACCGCGCTCGCTCCGCTCCAATGATCAGGATTCGGCCGGATCATGTGACCACTGTGAAAGCCAATCACAGTGATAACATGACCTGCTAAACCTTTCCATCCCACTGGGCATACAGACCCTATTAAAGAGTCGCCAGCGCTGGGGGTGAAGGGGTTACCAGATCAAAAAAGGACCAAGTAAGAGAAGTTCATCGTCATGGTTTATATAAACGTACTATGCTGTGCTATCTCCTAATATTAGTTCCAACAATAATTTGAAAGTGCCAACTTTACAAGCCCGTGTTTATGTGTACTGTGTTTGGTGCTTTCACCAAGACCCCTTTTTCATACTGGGGCCGCCCGTGCATTAGCGGTAAAGCGCCGCTCATTATTGTAAAGTTGGCACATTAAAATGATTGTTGGAACTAATATTATGAGATCGCGCAGCATAGTAATTTTTTATTTATATTGTTTTCACACGGCTTTATGAGACGTGATCAGTGCTAGCAGCTGTCGTTGATTACTACTTGTTAATTATATTTAGTTTTTTTATATACCGTATTTATCGGCCTATAACATGCACCCCAATTTAAGAGGGAAGTTTCAGGAAAAAAAAAAAAATTTTTTTTAAATAAACTACTAGTAAAATAATGGTCAGTGACCATCAATGCAGCCCGATTAGTGCCCATCTGCAGCCTCAATGCAGCCTAATCTGCAGCCTCATCTGCGCCCATCTGCAGCCTCATCTGCAGCCTCATCTGCGCCCATCTGCAGCCTCATCTGCAGCCTCATCTGCAGCCTCATCTGCGCCCATCTGCAGCCGCAATGCGGCCTAATCTGCGCCCATCTGCAGCCGCAATGCGGCCTGATGTGCGCCCATCTGCAGCCGCAATGCGGCCTGATGTGCGCCCATCTGCAGCCGCAATGCGGCCTGATGTGCGCCCATCTGCAGCCGCAATGCGGCCTGATGTGCGCCCATCTGCCGCCTGATGTGCGCCCATCTGCCGCCTGATGTGCGCCCATCTGCCGCCTGATGTGCGCCCATCTGCCGCCTGATGTGCGCCCATCTGCCGCCTGATGTGCGCCCATCTGCCGCCTGATGTGCGCCCATCTGCCGCCTGATGTGCGCCCATCTGCCGCCTGATGTGCGCCCATCTGCCGCCTGATGTGCGCCCATCTGCCGCCTGATGTGCGCCCATCTGCCGCCTGATGTGCGCCCATCTGCCGCCTGATGTGCGCCCATCTGCCGCCTGATGTGCGCCCATCTGCCGCCTGATGTGCGCCCATCTGCCGCCTGATGTGCGCCCATCTGCCGCCTGATGTGCGCCCATCTGCCGCCTGATGTGCGCCCATCTGCCGCCTCAATGCAGCCTAATCTGTGCCCATCTGCAGCCTGATCTGCGCCCATCTGCAGCCTCAATGCAGCCTGATCTGCGCCCATCTCCCCCATCAATGCAGCTCACCATCTCTCCTCGCAGGAAAATCGCTGAGCCGGCATCTCTTTACTCGGCTCTCAGTTGGCAGTCACAAATACAGTCCCGCCTCCGCCATCGGCATTGGACCAGCTCCTGTGATAGACAGAACACTGGTCCAAAGCCAGTGGCGGAGGCAGGACTGTGTGTGTGACGTGCGAGCCGAGTTAGAGCCGAGTGGAGAGGAGATGATGGCTCAGTGAATTCCGGCAGCACTCGTCCCCCCTTCCGAGGTACGTTGTTGGCAAATAACACGCACCCGCTACTTTCCCAATATTTTCAGGGGAAAAAAGTACGTGTTATACGCCGATAAATACGGTATATATTTTGTCACTTTCAAAACAGGAAACTCGCAAGGTCCTTATAGTATAGTTTATATAAAAAAGTGCCGATCACGTGCAAATATGCCGCCTCTCGGCGGGTGGGCCTTTGGCACTGAGTGGCTGCATATTCCTGTGCAATATTGCAAATACATCTGCGCTGAGAGCGCGCTCCCTGCACAATTACCGGCAGCTAACGGAAAGTTACTTGCGATCGGGATCTTTCCGATCATGTGACCAACGTGATAGCCAATCACGGCGGTCACGTGATCGTAAACCCCATCCCACCTCCTAAACCCCTTAACCACCTCCCTTGAAACAACGTACCTGTACGTCGCTTTGAGGAAGTGGTTGGTACCGGGGGGGGAGTCTGCAGCAGGCACCATTTTTTTTAGAGCTTTTTTAGAGTGGTCGGCTTTCTGATGATAACCACCGATGCGGCTCAGCCGTTATCACAAGGAGCGGGAGAGGACGTCTTCCCCCACTCAGCCCGGCTCTCCCGTCCTATCGGGAGACCCCAACGACCAGCCGGCACATCCGCTGGCTGGCCAGAGTCCCAAACCAAGCCGGAATCAGCTTTGATCGGGTCTCCAATGTAGTAACCCGGAAGCGACGTCACAATGTCACTTTTGGTTTACTCGGCTGCCAATGGCACCGATTGATTTAAAAAAATACCCTAGTATTCCAAAACCCTGATTTTGGCGTTTTGAATACTTTTAAGTGCAAAGGAGAGATCTGGGGTCTTTTAGACCCCAGATCTCTCCATAAAGAGTACCTGTCATCGCCTATTACTGTCACAAGGGATGTTTACATCCTTGTGACAGCAATACAAGTGATCAGATTTTTTTTTTGTTAAAAAAAAAACAAACAAAAAAAAAAACCACACATTTAAAGCGCCCCCGTCCTTAAGAAATCGCATACGTAAGTCGCGCCAGCAGATGTAACAGGTGTTCGAATCACACATGTGAGGTATCGCCGCGATCATAGCGAAAGCAATAATTCTAGCACTAGACCTCCTCTGTAAATCTAAACTGGTAACCATTAAAAAAAATTTAAAGCGTCACCTATGGAGATTTTTAGGTACCGTAGTTTGTCGCCATTCCACGAGTGTGCGTAATTTTAAACCATAACACGTTAGGCATACAATTACTCGGTGTAACATCTTTCACAACATACAAAAAAATTGGCCTAACTTTACTGTTTTTTTTTAATTCAGTGAAGTGTATTTTTTCCCAAAAAAATTGCGTTTGAAGGACCGCTGCATAGATACCATGTGGCATTAAATATTGCAATGATCGCCATTTTATTCTCCAGAGTCTTTGCTAAAAAAAAATAATAATAATATAATATAAAATTATATTATAATAATATTATATAAAAAGAATTAATACCTTGTAGGATGTAATAAATCAGAAATCAAAATGGATTTCTGATTATTACATCCTACAAGGTATGAATTCCTTTTTCGACACTGTTTATGACGGTTTGATTCCAAACCACACAAAATTTATATTCAAATTTGATGACATTTTTAGATAGTGTTCTTTGATGGTCTGATTGATTCCAGATAAATTGTTTGTTCACTTTAATTGGTTAAGTAATTAATTGTTAGTGACTATATATATTACCATATGTATAATCATTCGATAGTCATGATTTTCTCAGGAAGGGCGCAAACTATATAATAGCCCGAAACCATTTTATATCATGTATGCCTGATGTTATGATGTCTTTTTGATGGACTTTTTCTAATAAACACAGTTTGTGCATCAATCCCACTTGAATTTGTATATACACATATATACATACATACATACACAGTTGTGCTCATAAGTTTACATACCCTGGTGATTTTGGCCTGATAACATGCACACAAAGTGGTTAGAATGGCTATTAAAAAGGTAACCATCATCACCTGTGATCTGTTTGCTTGTAATTAGTGTGTGTAAAAAAATAGACATACAGGGGGGAGAGAGACCTCATGAAAAGGAAGTCACGGGCGGACCAAGCAGCTTAAGGGAATTTTATTGCACAATCAGTAATTATCCTTGATAAAACCGACGTGATTGGGTGAAACGTGTCCATAGCGACACCATGGCAGTGACGTTTTCACATCACGGATGACGCACCGCGTCATGTCAGCGCAAGCACACTACACACCATGATCAGTGGGAGCCATCTTCATGGAAGGAATCAGGACGGCTCAACAGTGCCACCGCGCTACTAGTGGACCTGCATTGTGATGCTCCCTGGACTTCCGCATGGCAATCAAGTACCCTGGAAGACTAGATCTGGGCAGTGTGAGACTCTCCTATAGACGGATCCTCACGGAGACACCAGGGACACTTGTCAGCTATCAGAGACTCCTGCCTAAATGGTCGGGTGAGCGGACCATTTTTCCTTTGACTGTCTATGGACCTACGTTCCTACCTAACCGGCACTTTTTGTACCTTATATTAAGACGCATTTTTGGTGTACATGGTGTCTGCTTGGTGTATGAAGTGGCCCAGCTGTTTTTACACAGACAACGTTGTCTTATTTTAACAATAAGTCTAGGTGTTGGTGGTGGGTACCTAGTGTTTGTGTTCCTGTAATTACTAATTGTGCAATAAAATTCCCTTAATAAGCTGCTTGGTCTGCCCATGACTTCCTTCTCAGGGGGTCTCACTCCCCCTGTATTTCTATTTTTGTCATAGCTCTAAGGCTCGGAGACCACGCTACAACTTGTGAGTCTAATATATATATATATATATATATATATATATATTATATATATATATATATATATATATATATATATATCATACATATATATATATATATATATACATACACACACATACATAGATACACATTGACTATATATATATATATGTGTATCTATGTATATGTATGTGTGTGTATGTATATATATGTGTGTGTCCACTGCACTGACGTTTCTGGATTCATGGGGAAAGCAAATGAATTGTCAAAGGATCTGCGGCAAAAGGTAGTTGAACTGTATAAAACAGTAAAAGGGATATAAAAAGATATCCAAGGAATTGAGAATGCCAATCAGCAGTGTTCAAAGTCTAATCAAGAAGTGGAAAATGAGGGGTTCTGTTGAAACCAAACCACGGTCAGGTAGACCAACTAAAACGTCAGCCACAACTGCCAGGAAAATTGTTCGGGATGCAAAGAACAACCCACAAATAACTTCAGGTGAAATACAGGACTCTCTGAAAACATGTGGTGTGGCTGTTTCAAGATGCAAAATAAGGAGGCACTTAAAGAAAGATGGGCTGCATGGTCGAGTGGCCAGAAGAAAGCCATTACTACACAAATGCCACAAAGTATCCCGCTTACAATAAGTCAAACAGCACAGAGACAAGCCTCAAACCTTCTGGCACAAAGTCATTTGGAGTGATGAGAACAAAATTTTAGCTTTTTGGCCACAACCACAAACGCTACATTTGGAGAAGAGTCAACAAGACCTGTGATGAAAGGTACACCATTCCTACTGTGAAACATGGAGGTGGATCGCTGATGTTTTGGGGATGTGAGAGCTACAAAGGCACAGGAAATTTGGTCAAAATTGATGGCAAGGTAAATGCAGTATGTTATCAAAAAATACTGGAGGAACATTTGCATTCATCAGCCAGGAAGCTGCGCATGGGACGTACTTGGATATTCCAACGTGACAATGATCCAAAACACAAGGCCAAGTCCACCTGTCATTGGCTACAGCAGAATAAAGTGAATGTTCTGGAGTGGCCATCTCAGTCTCCTGACCTCAATATTATCATTGAGCCACTCTGGGGAGATCTCAAAATGTGCCGTTCATACAAGACAGCCCAAGAATTTACAGGAACTGGAGGATATTTGCCAAGAAGAATGGGCAGCTTTACCATCTGAGAAGATAAAGAGCCTCATCCACAAATACCACAAAAGACTTCAAGCTGTCATTGATGTTAAAGGGGGCAATACATGGTATTAAGAACTGGGGTATGTAAACTTTTGATCAGGGTCATTTGGGTAGTTTTTGTTGCCATTACGATTTAAAAAAAAGTAAACACAGTTGATTGATAATAAATGGCTTCAGTCAAACACCAACCATGAGTGAAAGAAAAGTTTTTGTATTATCATTTGTATTCTCTGGAAAATGGCCAAGAAATCATAAATTCTGCCAGGGTATGTAAACTTATGAGCACAACTAATAGATAGAGACTTGGTCCAGAAGTGGTTAAAGAGTCGGGAGGTGCTGGCTCTCAGGGGTTAACCAATGGGCCGGCCTGGTGTACAGGGATGTGTACTCCCGGATGGGGATCAAAATGAACCTAAAAAGGTGCCCTTACCTGATGGACCACAAATATGGCGTAGTGCAGTTGCTGGCGCTGTAGGAAGGGGTGCAGGTAGTAGAGCAGCGTCTGCAGGTGGGATTCCCGATTCCGATGCGGAATGATCACCGCCGTCCTGTATCGCCCGTAGCAGTGTTTAGGGCTGAAATAACCGCCAGGCTTCACGTAGCGGTTTTTAAGCTGAATCTTCTTCAGGCTCGGAATTCTGCCGAACGTTATAGTTAACGGACCAACTGAAAATGAAGAAAGGTAAGATACATGAGAAATCCAACACGATATATGAAAATTAGCAGAAATACACAAATAGAAGCGGTTTGATCTGCCTAAGGACTTTAATGTCTGTCCATCCAGATCCTGAGATTAATGCAGCTCTGTCACACCATTCACTCCTTTTCAGGCAGGGAAGGAGACCTGATTTTCTCCTCTGTAGTTCAGTATGACTAACAGGTCTTCTTTGCACCCCCAGCCTGTGACCGGGCAGCAAAGGAGCAGCAGTAAACTGCTGAGCTCATCTCTCAGTCATGCTACTCTCTTCTCCCACCAGCATGCTTCTTATGAACACTTGAACACTGCAGTACAAATGAATGGCTCATTGTGTTGCTTCTCCCTCTAAGTCCGAGCTCTGCTTTACAGGGATGGCAAGAGGCAGATACCAAGTCACATTCAGGTACTTACCTTGTTTGCATGAGTACGGAGCTGGTCATCTCTAGGACTAAGCCTCGTGGGCGAAATGCGTCGGTGAAATGACTTGGATGGAGCTAGGCTGAGGTTGCTCTACTATGAGTGACGGCTTTGAGTCTGTTGGAGCTGCCGACATTACATCCAAAATGGAGGCGCTCAGTCTCAGAGCTTTTGGAGGTCTACGCCAGGTGTCTTCAAACCTTCCAAAATAAAGGGTCAGTTTACTGTCCTTCAGACTTTAGGGGAGCCGGACTGTGGTCAGTGGGGAAATACCCCAGAGTCAGCGCAAGTAAACAATGTCTCTGGTGGTCAATGGGAGGTATTAAATTACAAAGCGCATGTAGTCAGTAGGAGAAAGAATAGTGCTCCATGGTTGGTGTCAGTGGGAGGAATAGTGCCCCATATCATTGGCGTCAGTGAGAGGAACAATGCCCCATATCATTGGTGTCAGTGGGAGGAATAGTGCCCCACCATTGGTGCCAGTGGGCGGAATAGTGTCCCATCATTCAATGTAATGACAGTAATAGCTCCCTATTCTTGGTGTTAGTGGGATGAACAGATCACAATTCTTGATGAGGAATATCTCACCACTGTTGGTGTCAGTGGAAGCAATGGTGCCTTATCGATGTCAGTTAAGGGGAAAGTATCCATAGGGGCCACATCCGGCTCTCGGGTCACAGTTTAAACACCCCCATGTGTAGATCAGTGGTCTTCACAGATAAATAACATGCATAAAATACATTAAAATGCACATACTGTATATTCTTATGGGAAGATTTGTATTGCAGTGCATGGTCTGGGGACAGGTTGTCCAATGCTGGATGCAGCAGGAAATGCTCGGGGTGTCACTATGAGAAAAGTAACACGTAGTCCCCGGAACCTTTCACACCATCGAACCACAATGTTGTCTCTGCGCTACGTCTCACCTTTGTATGAATAAAGAGAAACCCTGCTAGAGATCGGAATACAAATGACTGCACAATATGCCCTTCACCTGCCCTTGTGTACTCCTATCTCTGCCTATTTCAGATCCAACAGTCATACACAATGGCAGCACAATGGCAGTGTTTACTTATTAACCAATATTAGCGTTGAATAAGATGAAAAATACATACACAGAATTTTATTTGCCAAATGATTTGTAGTTCTGTCCACCCAGTCCCAAGATTTACACAGCCCTGCCAGGCAGCGGTGCCATGTTGGTGAGCGGATTTTTCTCTGCTGCAGTTAAAGCTGAACTCCAGGACAACACAATTTTTGCCCAATTTGCACTCTAAAATCAGTGGTGTCCAAACTGCGGCACGGGGGCCAGATGTGGCCCTTTGCTTGATTTTATCTGGCCCCTGGGGCATTATTCCCCCCACCGACGCCAGTCAGGGGACACTATTCCTCCCACCGACGCCAGTCAGGGGACACTATTCCTCCCACCGACGCCAGTCAGGGGACACTATTCCTCCCACCGACGCCAGTCAGGGGACACTATTCCTCCCACCGACGCCAGTCAGGGGACACTATTCCTCCCACCGACGCCAGTCAGGGGACACTATTCCTCCCACCGACGCCAGTCAGGGGACACTATTCCTCCCACCGACGCCAGTCAGGGGACACTATTCCTCCCACCGACGCCAGTCAGGGGACACTATTCCTCCCACCGACGCCAGTCAGGGGACACTATTCCTCCCACCGACGCCAGTCATGGGACACTATTCCTTCCACCGACGCCAGTCATGGGACACTATTCCTCCCACTGACGCCAGTCATGGGACACTATTACTCCAACCGACACCAGTCATGGGACACTATGACCCCTGATCTAAATGAACACTAATTAAGTGTGTGCAACGTGCAGCCGCTGCTCTTTTCTAATACCAGGGTTTTCTTTCAGCAGGAACACAGTTTTGGCACCTCCAGCACTGCATAGATGTAATGGCAAGGGGTGCTGGAGGGTCTATTGTGGCTGGGGGGGATCTATTGTTTTTTGGGGAACCTCCTGTTGTTGAGTAGGTCGATTGCTGCTGGTGGGGGATCTATTGTTGCTAGGGAGGGCAATTGTTGCTGGGAGAGATCTACTGTTAAGGGAGGGGTCTATTAATGCTGGCTGGTGGGAGATCTAATTTTGCTGTCGGGGGGGGGGGGGTTATTGTTGCTGGGTGCAGGGAATCCAATTCACTGCCTTTCTTATCATTAACACATTCCATACAAATTATTTAGCACCACAATTTGATACTTGGTTCCGTATTCTCTAACAGGGCAGTACTGGGAGGGGGGTAGGGGCAGTACTGGGAGGTGGGTAGGGGCAGTACTGGGAGGTGGGTAGGGGCAGTACTGGGAGGTGGGTAGGGGCAGTACTGGGAGGTGGGTAGGGGCAGTACTGGGAGGGGGGTAGGGGCAGTACTGGGAGGGGGGGGGGGTAGGGGGGAGGAGACAAAGGGTGACTCAGAGAGGGGGGGGGATAGTACCTGCACCTATTCTCTGAGAGAAAAAAGGCCCTGTGTAATACGCCTACTTTCTTTAGCCCTGTACAGTGCACTTTGCGCGGAACGTCCAGCACTGAAACTTAGAGTTTTGGCTGGAATACACAGATTACAGTGGATCACTCTCTCTGCAGCTCATCCATACCAAAAAGTCTTTCATTTGATTCAAAGTGATTGGAGGAGGTGCAGCTGAATGTCAAACTTGCCCTCTGAAGTGAATCCGAAAACGCTTGGCACACAGCTGCTATTGTGGTATTTCAATATAAAATCCCCCCTTGCTTTCTTTTTTTTTTTTTAACCTAACAGACATTAAGGATTTGGCAATATCGCCCCCTGAATGCCTGCAAACCCCTTGCAGTGCTGGGAGGGGGGGCTGCTGTTAGATGTCCTCAGTCTGATGACCAGCATCAGTCAACCAACTAACTCTGAGCCATGGTTGTCCCCGGACCCACCCCCAACCTATGACTGGACAGTGGACGAAGAAGCAGCACAATGATGATCTTATCTCTGTCACTCTGTTCTCTTCTCCTTTTGGCTCCCTGTGCTACTTCTCTTTCTCATACTTCAGCCATGCTGTACAATAAGTTAAAAAAGACTGCTGGAGCACTGAGGGGAAAGGAGTGGGGGGGGGGTTACTGTAAGTTTTTTTCTCTTAAGTTGGCAAGTATAACAAGATAAAAAAAAAGAATAACACATTAAAAATATAAAGCAACACAACCAGCTTTTGCCAAAATATTCCACTTCAACTTAGATTTTTTTTTTCTGCTACATGTCCTCAGTCTGATGGAAAGCATCATTCAACCCACTACCTCTGAGCTCATAGTTGTCCCGGACGCACCCCCAAACCTATGACTGGACAGTGAAAAGAAAAGCAGCACAATGATGATCTGATCTCCGTCACAGCCTGTTCTCGTCCTTTTGGCGTCTTGTCAGCACATGAACTCCTTGGCTCCCTGTGCTGCTTCTTCTCACAACTCCCAGCCCTGCTGTACAAAGAGCTCAAGAGACTGATTCCAGATCAAATCCAGGTACTGATTGCATTAAAAAAAAAATTGAATAATGTATTAAGGATTACGGAGGCGCATTAAATTTGTATCTTCGATCTTTTCAGCACATGAACTCATTGGCTCCCTGTGCTGCTTCTTTTCACACTCATGCAATGATGTACAACAAGTTCAAGAGACTGCTGGAGCACTGGGGGGGGGCACTACAAGAGGTTTTTCCCCCCTTTAGTTTTTGCTGAAGTTGGCAAATATAACAAGATAAAAAAGGAATAGCCCATTAAAAATATAAAACAACAAAACCAGCTTTTGCCAAAATATTCCACTTCAACTTAAATTTTTTTTTTCTGCTACATGTCCCTCAGTCTGATGGCCAGCATCATTCAACCCACTACCTCTGAGCCATAGTTGTCCCGACGCACCCCCAACCTATGACTAGACAGTGGAAAAGAAAAGCAGCACAATGATGATCTGATCTCAGTCACTCTGTTCCTCCTCCTTTTGGCTCCTTGTCAGAACTCTTTGGCCTCCCTGTGCTTTACTGAAATTTTTTTTTCTCTGAAGTTGGCAAGTATAACAAAATCAAAAAAAGAATAACTCATTAAAAATAAAAAGCAACCCAACCAGCTTTTGCCAAAATATTCCACTTCAACCAAGAGACTTTTTTTTTTTTTTGCTGCTAGATGTCCTCAGTCTGATGGCCAGCATCATTCAACCCACTACCTCTGAGCCATAGTTGTCCTGGACGCACCCCCAAACCTATGACTGGACAGTGAAAAGAAAGCAGCACAATGATGATCTTAGCTCTATCACTCCGTTCTCTTCTCCTCCTGGCTCCTTGGGCTCCCTGTGCTGCTTCTTCCTCTCACACTCCAGCCCTGCTGTACAAGTTCAAGAGGCAGATTCCAGGTCAAATTATTTATTGAAGAAAAAAAACATTTAATGATGTATTAAATGGATTACAGAGCTGCATTAAATTGGTATCTTTGTTTGATATCTGCCTGGAGTTCAGTTTAAAAAAAAAAATTGCATATATAAAATTAGTTTCTTTGGGTTTATTGCAAATTAAATTATGATGAACGGTGGCAGGCAACTGGAGATCTCTTCCAGAGATGATCATTAAATTATGAGCTCAAGCGCCAGGCACTAAACAGACAGCCGTAGAATCAGGACAGAAGTTCTAAAGGTTCAAAAGTAAAGCCTTAAATATATAAATTTGGGGAATAGAAGAGTTAACTACGGCACAAAAAAGACAATGCTCTACAGAGCAGCAGGCTCCGTCAAATCCGGAATTGTTCTATCGGATTTAAATGAATGTATTCATTGCGGACTCTGAAATGGAATATCACCCTCCTCCTCGTCCTGATTGCTCTTTTCTCCTCCATAACAATCAAGGTAATTAGCTGTGGGAATGGCTGAGGTCCAAAGATTATTTAGCTCCGGTTCTCCATCAGAAGACGCCCTATTTCCGGTGGTTTGAGATCCGCCTAAACAAACATGGGCTCAGCTCTCCGCTTCACAGTGAATACAACGAGCCGCCGGCCAACGGGAACTTCTCATACATTACAAAAAGCGCAATTAAATCGGATGCCATTGCCGACCCGAGGACCAAGTGGACGAATTCTTCCCATGGTCATTGCGGCGTGCTTCCTGCTGCCTGGTCGGCATGGACTGAATGTGAATCGCTTGACTGCAACATACGTAAAATGCGTTGGGATGACATTTTGACCTGTGTGTCGCAGTGCAGCCCAACGCATGGTAGCGAGTCGCCTTACACTGCATTACAAAAAAAAAGTCATGTGGAATTTTAGGCATGTTGGGGTGCTTTGGCTGCGCATTCATTTTAAATGGAAAAAAAAAGGAAGTGGGAATGTGCAGAGCAAATGTCAAAACGTGAAACTGACATGTGAAAATAATATTAAGAGTACATTACAGTGCAACCTCGGATTACGAGCATAATCCGTTCCAAGAGAATGCTCGTAATCCAAAGTACTCGCATATCAAAGCGAGTTTTCCCATTGAAGTCAATGGAAGTAAAAATAATTAATTCCGCATTGACTTCAATGGGATGCAATACCGCATGCGGCCAGAGGCGGGGGCGGGGCGCCGGAGAGCCTCGGAAACGGGCCGAGGACACTTCGGCTGACCTCGGCAAACCTAGGAAAGACTTCCTACCCGAGATTTGCCGAGGTCAGCCATGCTGTCCTCGGGCCTTTCCGTGCATTTCTGAACGACGCCGATCGTGACATTCGCTCTGCTCGGCTCCGGCGCCCCCCCCCCCACCTAAAGGTACTGCACACCGCTTTGGCCTAAATTGTGCTCATTTTGCGAGACAACACTCGCAAACCGAGTTTCGATTTCTAAAAATACAGTGCCCGTATTGCGAAGCGTTCGTTAACTGCGTTACTCGCAATCCGAGGTTCCACTGTATAACATATGCTCAATAAAAACACTGTCCCTGAATAAAAATAAGGGACCAAGGGACTGGTGCTTCTGGCGGTGGATCTTCTATATAATACACATTATCCTTTGATGTACATCTATCATTCCAGTGATTGTCATTCATTCCATTGGACTATATATTTGGATCACCTTAGGGACTCTCCTTGGTCCCTTATTTTTATTCACGGACACTGTTTTATTGAACACATGTTATAATGTACTCTTAATTTTATTTTCACATGTCAGTTTCACGTTTTGACATTGGTTATTTTTTAGCGCTGCACATTCCCACTTCCTTTTTTGCTTATTTTTATACACTGCTGTGCTGGTTGCTTTTGTGTATATATATACACACACATACACACATTTGTACCATTCATTTTAAATGGGCTGCTTCAATGCAATGCACGTTAACGCGCAACATGTTTTACCGCACTGCATTTGGAAAGGGGGTGGTAAAAAGATGCGCTTGAGCCACATTTTTACTGCCCCTCAACTAAAATCAGCAGCTGTGGGGTAGACTAATGCCATGGCCACGATGCTGCGCAGCAGTAATTTAAACCCACTGTTGCATTCGGTGAGCAATACTGCTGCTGAATGCAACTGCCACGCAACCATGTGCAGGGCACACAGATGCCATGACAACACGTTTCAGAGGCATGGCCCTCCTTCCTCAGGTCAAGTCATGACCTGAGGAAGGAGGCCATGCCCCCGATACGCGCTGTCATGGCAACTGTTGCGACGTCCTCACTCTTCCCCCCTGTATACTGTGGGTTCGTGTGTCCTCAAAGAGCAGCACCGGCTGGACCGGCACTGATGAGGAGGCATTGAATTGGCAGCACTGGTGGGCACTGATTGGCAGCACTGGTGGGCACTGTTGGGACTACAGCGAGAATCAGTGCCCCAATTATCAGTGTAGAT